>NC_043007.1:49361310-49401310 GCF_006345805.1 Octopus sinensis | reverse complement strand
ACAAACTTCATTTATAATAATATAAGAAAATAGAGAGGTAATTAATAAATTATTATTTGTTAATCAAAAATTAGTGATGTTTGTCAATTTTTAATTAAATAATAATTCATTAATTATCTCTCTGTTTTCTTATATTATATGTATGTGTGTGTGTAAACAAGTGTTTATGATTAATCTATATTTTTGTTACTTTTCATTTTTCTTGCTCGCTTACGTTTCTGGTGTGCTAAATTTTCTGGAGAACAATTCTTAGTGGTTAAGACCATAGCGGATCTTCTTCTAGCATAAGGGTTTCCACATAGTGGTAAAAAAATCCCAAAAATATTTATGTATATATATATATATATATATATATATATATATATATATATATATATATATATATATATATATATATATATATATATACATATATATTAATTAAATATGAATGAAATATAAGGAAAGGAAATTCATAAATTCATTATCCAGGTTGGTGCACATCCAATATAAATTCTAAATTTGTTTCGGAGTCTAATTCATTCCAAAGACAAAAACGAAAAGCTCTTCTTGAGATTAGATTCTTCGGTCCTCACCTGTTATCTATGTACATATATATCTATATCTATCTATCTATCTATCTATCTATCTATCTATCTATCTATCTATCTATCTATCTATCTATCTATCTATCTATCTATCTATCTATCTATCTCTATCTCTATCTCTCTCTCTCTCTATATATATATATATATGTATGTATGTATGTATATATATATATATATATATATATATATATATATATATATATATATATATATGTATATGTGTGTGTGTGTGTGTGTAAAAACATACAAACTGGGACAAGTACGCAAAACATTTAGAAGACGATACAAAAAACACGGACGGGACATTCGAAGCCTTCAATCTTCAGTCAAGAACCGGATCATCCTCGCAATTTCAGCTGATTAATCTTGAGATTGCTCCGACCTGGCCAGCCCCAAAGGAAAATCTAAGCCAAGCGCATTAGATTCCTTGGAAGAAAGCCTCGAATGTATACAAAACAAGGACGGAAAAACGGACGATGTTACACGAATAAGAATACAAAAATACGTAAAAACAATAATGATAATAATAATAACAAAAACAAGACGTCACAGACAGGCGTCTTTTCGACAGGACGAGTAAATTTTGAGCTGGCGTGTTAGAAAAATACCTTGGGGCGAGAGAGAAAAAAATGTGTCTTGCCGCGATGACTGTTAACCACGAAAAGGCCGGCGTATATATATATATATATATATATATATATATATATATATATACATACATATTTATATATATATGAATATATGTATGTATGTATGTATGTATGTATGTATGTATGTATGCATGTATGTATGTATGTGTGTGTGTGTACGTGTGTGTGTGTGTGTAATTATATGATCCAAAGTTTCAAGTGTAGGAAGTTTGTAAGCCTGGAGCAGTCCATGGTAGGTATAAAAAATAATGTTCAGGAACAATAATAATTTATTGGCGCCAAATATTGTAGACCGATCTCATATCGAAGTTCTATAAGCTAAAAAGTGATTTGTATATGTCACGGTTAGTTAGGTGGAGTTGTAAGGGAAAAGAAAGAGGTGGGTGTATAAAAAGAGGGAAATAAGAGTTGAAGTTTGTATTTCAGGGGAAACATAGTAGTCATAGTTAAAGTTGGTCGCTTACTACTTCACAGTAAAAATACATACTTATCCACGTACCCGTGCGCGCGCGCGTACTCTCACAGCGCGCCCGTAATATCAGCATAAGAATGCACGCGCACGTACGCACGTGCATATTTTCATATGAAAAAATATATATAAATTTATGGAAATATGCAAAGATAGCTGAAAAAATTATTTGTTAAAAATACATTAAAGAAATGCAAGAAGGAAGATATAAAGAGATCACAAAGTTAAGGAAATATACAGAGATAGCTTAAAAAGTATGTCGTACACACATTGAAGAAATTCAGGTGAGTGGAGGATGTTGTAGGAGTAGCTAGGCAATTATCTGGGAAGGCAGTATTATTTGTACCTTAAGAAGGTATTACATAATTTGTGACGGCAATTAAACATAAGGTCGCTTCGTTCGTTTATGCAATCACTTATTGAACAATAGATAAGGCTTCTGCGATGCATAAATCGCATTTGTTGTTATGACTGTTATACGGTTTGATAAATCTGGATCATGTTAAGCTGTATACAACTAAGTTATTTTTTATGTCATCAATGAGCCCAGATAAAGAGGAATTATTAGTTTTTGCTTGAAATCTAAAGCTAGAATTGTGGTTATTTATTCTGAACTTGAAGGTGGTGCTGCTCGAGTCGATATATACAAATTTGGAATCTTCCGGGGAGAGTACACATTTTTACGCTATATTTTTGTGGGGCATTTATTTTCCAAGGGACAGGAGGGGGGACATCTATAGCTACATAGACTTTCAGAGGATGCTAAAGTGGAGTTTGTGGGTTATGATTACCTGAGGTTAACCTAGAGTTATATGTAGTATCAGCCAGCTTCGGTGTTAGGATTAGCATTGTTTGTGATGAGGAGGAAGCCGTCCGGGGAAGGGTGTAGCTTGTAGTAGATCTCCATACTCTTCCTATTATTCTGTCCTTCAATCGTTAGGTTGGTTATGGGGATTGGGTGGAGTATTAGGATTGGAGCTGGTGGGGCAAGGATCTGCGTTGTTAAAAAGGGTTAATGATGACCTAGGGCTGTGTTTGCGGGGCTGGGGGTCACAGTGTTTTTGTTTGCATGATAAAAGTTAACTAGTTGCTGTTTACGTAGTTTCTTATTGTTAAGTAGCCACATTAAACTCAGAAAAAGAGCTCTGTTTCCTCACCTGACAAAAATCAGTGACCTAATCAGGAAACTTCAAAAATATCCCGGAATTCTCGTCCACTCACATAAGACTGGAAACCTATACAACGTACAACTGAATACCTACCGAGAACTGATATTTAAACAGCTGAACAAGGATTACTAAATCGTACCGGACTCTGCCCTGAGAGATATAAACCTAAAGAGATTTAATTTTTAAACTCGGCTTGGAAGAGAAGAATTGAACCTTTCGAACCTCACCCAGCCCATATAAACTTAAAAGACCTTAAAGAAAATTTTGCAGCGAACCCTTCTGTTTGCCTTATCTGTTCCTCTAGTTCTGATATAGGTAGGATTAGCAAATTTATCTCAGAATTCTATCCCGCCTTTGTTCGAAGATTATATTAAACTTCTGGACTAATACCACCGAAGCCATCCAATGGTTTAAGTCCTACCCACAAAAGTGAATGTAAATTCTTTCAAGTCGATATAGACCAAACCAACTCCAATGTATCTCCTATCCTACTTAACAAAGCCCTCATTCACACTAAGCTATTCTGACCCAACTAGAAGCGATATTGATAGTATTTTGGTAGCTCGTCGAACTCTTATAAAATTCGATAGTAAACTAAAGGCACGCAAGGACATCCCCAGCTGCTTCGACATCCCAATGGGGTTGAGAGACTCGATCCTAATTACCAACTTCGCGAGATGCTACCTGCTCCATTGACTCCGGGACTGATTCCCTAATATTTCCAGTTGTCTATATAGTAGCGTAAAAGAATTAAATTCTTTAAAAACATGAGCGTTAGCGTACCTTTCTGTTACAATCTGAAAACACTCTGTTACAAACTTCTTAGATGTCACTCAGGCTTTACAAAACAACACCTTCTATCTTTACCACATACCCAGAGAAAACCTAAATTATGTTAACTTTTCTTCAAAACGCACCACTTCTGCCCTAAAACCAATTGTGGTCTGTGTATCCTATAGGATCTCATCCCTATCAGTTTACAAGGAATATTCGAACAATAAACTTGAACTCATTAAAGGCCACATTATGCTTCAACGCCTGTGGATATGCTGAATCTGAATGGAGGAAGATGTCCTTCTTCGTCTCTTTCTCGAAGAAGCGAATTGTGGAATTTACAACACTGTGCAAAATATACTTCCAGCATAGCCAAAACGACCTCAACATTTTAACCTTCATATGATCCAGGCATTTTTGGCCTGGTGAGTAGCTAGCTGAGTACCTCTCGTTAAGTAATTATTACACCGGAGGGTCTGCTAGCTAGGAAACATATGCAGTCTGTATGTAGGGGAAACCAAAGGGGGAAGAGTGTGGTCTATAATATATATACATATACGTACATATATAGTTAGCATCCTGCACTTTGAATCCAGCGATCCAAGTTGGGACGTCATAATTTTCAGGCGCAGGAGTGGCTGTGTGGTAAACAGCTTGATTACCAGCCACATGGTTCCGAGTTCAGTCCCACTGCGCAGCAACTTGACCTCGGGCCGACCAAAGCCTTGTGAGTGGATTTGGTACACGGAAACTGCAAGAAGCCCGTCGTATATATATATATTTATATATATATATATATATATATATATATATATATATATATATATATATATATATATATATATATATATATATATATATATATATATACACACACATATATATACATATATATGTATGTATGTATGTATGTATATATTTGTATGTCTGTGTTTATCACCCCCGCCATCGCTTGACAACCGATGCTTGTGTGTTTACGTCCCCGTAACTTAGCGGTTCGGCAAAAGATACTCATAGAATAAGTACTAGGCTTACGAAGAATAAGTCCTGGGATCGATTTGCTCGACTAAAGGCGTTACTCCAGCATAACCGCAGTGAAATGACTGAAACAAGTAAAAGAATAAAAGAATACATACATATATATTGAATAATAATAATAATAATTATAATAATAAAAATAATAATAATAATAATAATAATAATAATAATAATAATAATAATAATAAATGCCCTGATGCAGTACCAGGCAGTGGCTCTCATGGCTTCTGATCTTAACTGATTGGAAGTGTTATCATGTACATTGTTTTGTCTTGGTATAAAAGATGGGCTACAGCAAATATTCTGCACAATACCACAGATTTGCTTGTCAGTTGTTTGACCTTAACCAGTTGAGCATGTCCCTTAGTGGCTGACGATATGTGCATCTCTGATCACGAGCAGAAGTAGTGGGGGAGCATCATAGCCATGTGTTGAGAGGGATTCTTTGGGGTTTGAATAATTCACCTCTGGAAACATGGGTGGTTCTTTCAACATCCTTAAACAACCCTTACTCAGGGACCTTTTGAGTGGGATGGGCTACTCAACCTGAAGAAAATTCTAATTGGGCCCCACCTGCAAGGTCATGTGCTGTTTATCTTGATATGAGATCACCATGTCGCGCACATATGGTTGTGATGCATGTGCCTGGTGTACCTTTATCAGACGGGTAGTCATGATGGGTATATTGGGCTTCGTATATTTTACCCCAGTGTCACTTTGATGGCATGAACTGCTCTCTCACTCAATAATAATAATAAGATTAAGGAATATAATTCCAAAAGTTAGAGGGAAAATTTAAATTTAACAATTTTAAATCAAATTTCACAATATATAATATATGTATATAATTTAGAGAAAAAACGTTTATTAAACAATTCAAGAATGAAAGATGTTATTCACACCATATAGAAAACATATGCTTTAAAAACCTTATTCTAAAAACCAATAAAGTACAATAAATAGTAAATAGTGGTAAAAAGACTACTATTATATATATGTATATATATATATATATATATATATATATATATATATATATATATATATATATATATACACGTATGTATGTATGTATATGTATATATGTATATATATGTGTGTATGTATATATATATATATATATATATGTATATATATATATATATATATATATATATATATATATATATATATATATATGCAGTTAAGTGTGTGTCCAGGCAGAGAGTCACCAATGGCTTCGCACCATGAACGACCGAAGACCATATTCTACAGACCTCGAAAGTAGAAAACCGTTACAGACATCTTTGACAACGAACAAAGTAAAGACGGCAAGGATGGAGGCACGGGTGCTGATGAAAGATGTCACCCCCACTTGGTAGACACCCAGGACAACAAAGAAGATTCAAGTGAGAAACCTGCCCAGAAAGTAAACCCAAGTGCAAGTGCCCCTACCGGCACCAAAGGCCAAAACCATGGAGATGAAAGAGCCAAAAAAGAAGTAAAAGGAGAAAAAAACTAAAGGAAAAACAAAAGATGAAACAGCCAAAGAAGGAAAAACTAAAACTCAAACAAAACCAAAAGATAAAACAACCAAGGATAGAAGCAAACGTGACTATCCATATACCAAAAAGGATAGAAAGAGACAGCGCACACGAATGTGTAAATTCTACCTGAAAGGTGTCTGCTGGCATGGAGAGGAAGGTGCAGGCTGCCGTTTTGCACACCAAAGACCCTGTTACATAAACATGAAACAGGGCAGAAACCAACTACCAAAAGGAAAAGGAATGGACCACGCACCACCTGCCCCAAAACGGAGGTACGCAGATGTGGTGCGTGCTACAAACCACCAACATGTTATTGAAAGGGCAGCTGCTGAACAAGAATCTTTTTTGTGCATTGCACAAAAGATTGTACAGCAGCTAACTTGGCTCCATCAAACTCAAACTCGCAGATGGGGCTATCCACAATACACAAAACCGCCACAGCAAATAGACCCAAGGTGGACACCACCGGCAACAGCACACACATCACCTCGATGCTCCTACTGAACATCAGAGGACTGCTAACACTCAGTAACAGGACAAAAATCCCGTTCTTGAGAGACCTTGTAGCATGCAATCAAGCCTTATGCATAGCACTTACGGAAACACACCTGAAACCGAACATAGCAGATGCGGAAATACACATACCACAGTATGTTGTATTACGGACCGACAGAAAAGAAAGGAGTCATGGTGGAGTTGCTATGTGCATATGCGAGGACCTCACACCCCAGGTCCTGTTCTCATACTCAAATTCGGTGTGTGACACACTAATTGTACATATAAGGCAACTCGGTGTAGTTATATGTGCTACATATCGCCCTCCAGATGCTCCAAGCCATGTAGGCAAGTTTGAAGACTGCCTTATAAAAATAGAAGTTCTAGTCACATTAGAACAACACATAAGTCTACTTCTTATGGAGACTTCAATCTGCCCAATGTCAGATGGCCCGAGGGCCTTTCTCTCCCAGCAATGACACGATGCGAACGAGGACAGGCGAGGTCCCTCCAGAACCTCATCAAGACTCTGTACATGGAGCAAATAATACTCCAACCAGCCAGGGCAGGTAACATACTGGATCTCTGCTTCACAAATAATACGGATCTCATCCATAATGTGAAAGTGACACCGACACTACTCTCGGATCACAACATGGTAGAGCTGACTATGTACGGGCCAAAGGAAAGCATGGACATGCAGTCTACAAGAAACTCTCAGAATCTTTCCAGCTTGAACTTCCATAAGGCAAACTGGAAACAAATTGAGAAAGAGATCCTCAAACAAAACTGGCCTGAATGTCTTTCCTCGCCTAACATCAACATGAAACTTCAACAATTCATGTCTGTAATGCAAGCCATATGCTACAAATGTGTCCCAGAGAGAAAAGCCATTGTACACAAGAACAAAATCCCCAGAGAGAGGACAATTCTAATGAGACGGTGTACAAAAGTTTCAAATCGCCTAAACAAACAAATTGAAAGCAGTGAAAAGTCCCACCTGAAAATAAAACTGTTGGAAATTGAAAAATGTCTGCAACTCTCCCATGAAAAAGAAAGAGCAGACAAAGAAGCCTGGGCTATAGACAACATAAAATCTAACCCAAAAGCTTTCTGTAGGTATGCCAAAGAAAAAGCTACGGTGCACTGTAGGATAGGGCCACTCCTTGAAAAGGATGGCACACTCACAGGAAATCCAACGAGGATAAGTGAAATACTAAATGAGCAATTCAAGAGTATTTTCACTCCACCCCTAGGGCATTTTCAAGTCAGCAATCCAACTGACTTCTTTACCACTGCAGATATAAAATCAGAGGCAGCGATGGTTGATTACATCAATATAAAGGAAGACGATATAATAAAGGCTATAGATGAAATGAAAACAAACTCAGCTACTGGCCCCGATGGATTCCAAGCAATCCTTCTAAAAGTATGTAAGAGAGTCCTAGCAAGACCACTGCAGTTCCTCTTTCAGAGCTTCCTTGCAACTGGCAAACTTCCAAGAAAACTAAAGGAAGGTAAAATATGCCCTATTCATAAAGGAGGTAGCAGGGCGGAGGCCAAGAACTACAGACCTATTTCTCTGACCTCACACATCAGCAAGTTCATGGAACGAATAGTCAGAAGGAAACTAATCACCTTCCTTGAAGAAAATGACTTGCTGCCTGACACCCAGCATGGTTTCCGACCAGGAAGAAGCCGCCTAACTCAGCTCCTACAACACTATGACTGGGTGCTGAAACGACTGCTCAACCACTCAAATGTGGAAGTCATATATCTCGACTTTGCAAAGGCCTTTGATAAAGTCGATCATGGAATGATATGTCACAGACTGCGTGATCTTGGCATAGTTGGAAAATTAGGAGAATGGCTTCATGACTTTCTGAAGGATAGAAGCCAGGTGGTAGTAGCCAATGGGGCCACCTCCATTAGCACGCAAATAGTGAGCGGTGTTCCGCAAGGCACTGTTTTGGGACCACTACTGTTCATAATGGCCCTCTCAGACATGCCCTCAGCCACGATCACAAGTTATGCAGATGATACAAAAGTTTCACAGGCACTATGCACCTGCAATGTGAGCTGGACAAAATATACAAGTGGGCTGAAAAGAATAGCATGCAGTTCAATGCTGAAAACTTTCAAGCAAAACTAAATGCAATACCCAATAAATACACTGGACCTGGAGGGATTGCAATCCCAGAGGCACAATCAGTGCGAGACCTGGGTATTTACATGAGTGATGATGCAACCTTTCATGTGCATGTTGCTAAATTGGCAATGAAATGTAGGCGGCTGACCGGATGGATTCTTAGAACCTTTAGAACAAGAGAACAAGAAACCATGATGGTCCTCTGGAGGACACTTGTCCTAAGCCACTTTGACTATTGCTCTCAGCTATGGTCACCATCCAGTGTCAAGTTAATCACAGAACTTGAGGCGATCCAACAAGCTACACGAAGAAGGTAGCCTCTGTGCAGCATATAAACTACTGGGAAAGACTCAAGAGATTAAAACTATATTCCTTAGAGCGTAGGCGAGAAAGATATGCCATAATATACATCTGGAAGATCCTAGAAGGACTTGTCCCAAACTTTGGCATCGAGAGTTACGCAAATGCTAGAACTGGGCGCCACTGCATAGTGCCAAGGACTCCAAATTTGCCATCAAGATGTAGGGCAAGATACTGTGATAGCCTGGGCTTCAGAGGCCCACAGCTCTTCAATATCCCCCCGAAGAACCTGAGAGACCTACATGGGGTGGATGCAGATGTCTTTAAAATAAAACTGGATCTCTTCCTGTCAGGTGTCCCAGATGAACCAACTTCACGGCAGGAGGTGCAGATGAGGGCAGCTGCATGGAACTCTCTCATGCACCAAATGGCAATTGCTAAAAAGAATTCGTGAAATAAAATCATGTAGCAACACCAAATGGCGGTGCCCCAGCATGGCCACAGCTCGTGGGCTGAAACTAGATAAAATAAAATTTAAAAAATAAAAATAAGTTAGTAAATAAACAGCATAAACAATCTGGGTCGACGAGGACGAGTTAACTCCCTTAGACGATTCTATATGGGTCAAAAAAAGGAACTGAGAACTCCGTCCTTAGGTTGCTTTCAGCTTGAAAGAACCTTTTCGGATCTAATCGATGAAGAGGAAGTCCCATGCTTGCAGCAGGTAGCGTTTGTAATGAATGCAGGGGCTGTAAATTTTTTGCCAGGAATTCAACAATCTCTGTTCCAGGGAGCCTTTAAGGATCCTTGCTCTCTCAGCTATGCAAAGTTTGCCGCGTCCGCTCCCGTTAATATAGGATCCCGGTCGCTGTATGATCCTCTATGATCCTCCACTTGATATAGTATGGGGTCTCTTTATTTTTGAGGCGCCACACATGGCTTGCCAGGAATGTAACGGATTGCTTTTCCGGAATCCTAAAAGAGGAGTTGTGATTGTACATTTACTGCTTGAAGGCAGTTCTGGAAGACCCGATATATTTCAGAACTTGAGTTCTGCACACATTTCTGGTGCATCTTACGTTGGTTCCGGAACTAGAGATTTTGTTGCCGGTGCTGTTACTGGAGCTGCTATCGGTACTGTTATTACAGAGCGTGGGTTTGGCGATATCGTCGAGGCTGTTGTCATTGTAGCAGTCAACTATGGCTATAAACAGACGAAATGCTGCTAAGCATTTTGCCTGTCAGGCTAACGCTTCTGCTTTTACATATCCTTAGTACCAATTTAATAACCTTTAAAGATACATAATTCCTTGATAACCATCAATATATGCGTGTATATATGTATGTGTGCATGTGTGTGTATATGCATAAGTTTTGGTATGTATGTGTACGTATGTTACTAACTCTAAACAAGAGAGTGGGTAATAATAAATACTTAAAAAAGGAATAAAAGAAATAAAAGGGATTAAAATTTACAAATTTATTTTTGTTTAAGAAACGAAAATAGATTTTAAAAATATTTAAAATATTTAAAATATTTCAAGATTTAAAAATTATTGTAGTTTCACAAATAAATCGAAAGGTGCGAATGTTGTGAGCTGTTCCTTTCAAGAATTTTATCTTGTTTCCAGGAGTATACTTATCTAATAACTTGGTTGCAGTTTTATTTATTTATTTATTTATTTATTTATTGCTGTACTAGCATTCCTTTTTGAAAGTCCTTTTTTTTGTCCGTATTCCAAGGATCCCACCAGGACTTGATATTTGGTGGCTTCTGGGATGTGTAATTGTGGAGGGGAGAGGTACTGTTCCGATAGAGGTGACAAGAACTGCCAGGGTAGACTGGTCCCTGGTTGACCTGGAGGTACTTCTCCAGATCAGACCGAAAACATAAAAAAAAAATTACGGACCACATCCGTCTCCAGAACAGGATGGTAATAGACATAATAATTGAGGGCAAAAGGCCGCATTGTTTCGCTTGTGGAAGAACTATTCATTTGCGAGTTCGCTGCCCCCAAGCGGTAAAAAGTGCAAGTGGTCAAAGGCCTCTATTGCTGACTATGGCGGAAAAGGACCACAAACAACACCAGCACCGGCAAAACTACACCAAAGACATTAACCACCCTAGGGGGAGACGAGGAATGCTCTTCCACCACCCTCACACCAAACAAAAATAGACACATAAACAAGAATATAAGCATATACATAGACACAGGCACACTTATAACAACAACAAGTCTATCACCACTACAGTCAAGCAAACAAATTAAACAAAACCAAAACAAAACATTCAACTTTGTACTCATCAGGAGGGACAACGAAGAAGTAATGGCCCTTGTAATACAAAATATTGAATTTTAAAAAGGGGGAGTAATATTCGAATCGAGCACATTTCGCTACCAGATTTGCTTCTGGTGCGAATGTCGCTTTATTCCTACACAGCAATTCGATTGAGCTTTCCGGAGGACGTGGGAACCCCGAACGTTATTATTATTATTATTATTATTATTATTATTATTATTATTATTATTATTATTTGTTCTACACAGAATTATATAATTTATTTTTTCTTCGAAATGCCGCTGGTAGTACCAGTCTACATTGTTTACTGGTAACACTACATATAGCGAGCTGACTTAAATCCTTCGCACGGACTTATTATTATTACACTCAAACACGAATTGGGAACAGCTCCCGGGGACACGCAGATACAATGATAAACAAACACAGACATACTCAGACGCACAGATACACAGACACGCGCGTGCACACACACATATACACAGACACACAGGCACACAGACCCAGATAAATGTACAGACATACATATAAGGACATACATAGACACACATGCAGAGGGGCACAGTTTCATAGATACACAGATGCAAACATATTTGCGGGTAAAGATATGCAAGTTGTAGGTGAAAATGGAGTGATTTCGAAAAATGTTTTCACTGTGTTTGATGAAAACCAAACGTTTTATCAAGATTGCTCACTAAAAGATTACTACTCTTGAAGATATTTGCGTCTCTTGTTAATTAAATGTTGAAAGGCTCCCCGAAGTTAATGTCAAGCAAGTAACATCTGATTTTTAAGTGTCAACAACTATCCTTTCGAGCTAATTACCTGACTAAAGAGAGAGTCTACATTGCAAATGTATAGACTCTTAGTAACCCGATGTAGAAAACATGTATCGGATTAACAGAAGATGATTTTAAAACAAGATTCTACTTACGTAAGAATTTAAGAACTTTTTTAAATATTTGAAGACGAGGTCTTTTACGAGTCTGGCCGGGAATATTCTGCTTTTGAAGAAATCCGGCTTAGCTCACTTTAAAGAACACTAGTCTGTTTTAGAAAGAGATTATCTATATAAAGATAGTCTTCACACACAATTCTATGTAATATCCGTTTGACCGAGTATTACATCATTCTTTTTTAGAATAAATTTGCTTTGAACCTTAAATCAGAATTCCTCCTGACATACATCGAAATACTTGCTCGGTATTTCGTAGCCTTTTAATGAATGACGAGTGATAAATATTTTTTGAACTCCTCAGTGAAAGGAAATATTTTGAAAATATTTTGGATTTTAAAGCTGTTAACTTTTTGAACTTTTGTCATTTTACATTGTTTAACAACTTTTTCTGACGTTTTTAATGACCTTTCTTTTTCAAACTGTTTTACGATGTCTGCACAGCAACAATTTGTTTATGTTCTGGTTTTTGTGATAATGAGTTATTTTCATTTATTTGCATATCCTACATGAATTTTATCAGAGCATTTTTACTCTTAAATAGGTGTGCGTTTTGTGGGGCGTGTATGCGTGTGTGTGCATTAATTTTTGCTTGTTTGTGAACCCCCCAAATCTTTGTGTGAGATTTTCACACTTAAGAAGACACATAGAATGAGAACGCGGTCGGTCCAAATTCTATTTTTTTCTCTTCATTTTCAAATTATATTTAGAGTGTACATTTCTCGAGCCATTTATCAATGCCCCATTGTGTACATTATTGATTATCTTTAAGAAGCTATTCCATATAAAAGTAACAGCTTCCATAAATCCTTATTGGAGTTCTTTGATAAGTGTCCATGCATTTAAGCGACCTTATGTACATTTAAAGCGATTTAAAATCGTGATTTCTGAGCTAAAAGATTTTCTGGACGAAAGTTTCGTACATACAATCTTTGTCATTAGAGAGAGACAAAATACTTCCGGGGAAATGATTGCGTTTGCATCGTTTTTATATTTTGATGAACAGAGTTGTGTTATAAGCACAGTGTATATATAATGAACGCATGTTGTAATACTGTATTTTCTCTTTTAGGCATACATATATGTGTGTATATGTTTATATGTATATACGCATAAACAAAAAAAAACACACACACAAACACACACACATACAAACACAAATACTGCATTTTATCTTATATGAATACATATATGTGTGTATATATATTGATATGTTAACACACACATACACACACGCACGTGAGCGTGGACACACACACATATGAAGAAAGGGAGAACAAAGTGCAAGCGAGAGAGAAATAGTAAATGAAAAATAAACAGTCATGTTTAAAGATAACTTCAGAGACAAGTAAAATAAAATATTGTTTAATTAAATTTCTTTGTTTTTCGAACTTATATTTTTCCTCTTCTTTCCACCTTCTCCTTTACCGCACTCCCGTTTGAAGCTCAGCATTTCATCCAAATTCTGTGGTAGTTGTTTATTATGCGTTTCAGGAAGAGTCAATAGCAAGCTCGATGCAATGAAACACCCAGCACCAAATACAAGTGCTGGGCCCCAAACAACACGCGCAGCCTGAAAAAAAGAAATTAACAAATTATGATAGATCGTTAGCTCCTACGCACGTTTTTTTCCCTCCTTGTTTCTCTCCTTGTTTTTTTCTGTGTATCTTTCTGTCGAAGAGCGTAGGCTCGAAACGTAAAAGACTTTTTCTATTCCTGAGCGCTATACTAATACATTTGTTTGTTTGTACTCCACCTGTCTTCGTCTTTTGTTTATTTTCGTAAACTTTCCATGCATATATATATATATATATATATATATATATATATATATACGTATATGAATGTATATGTATCTGTTTGTTTGTTTGTGTGTGTGTGTGTGTGTGTGTGTGTGTGTGTGTGTGGGTGTGTGTGTGTGTGTGTGTGTGTGTGTGTGTGTGTGTGTGTGTGTGTGTGTGTGTGTGTGTTTGCGGCGTGCGTGTGTGTGTGTGAAAATAATGGTGACGATGTGTACGATAATTAACAGAAAGGACAAGAACCGATATGGATAAGTACTGTTTATCACCCAGCTTTTTGTTCAGAGTTAATACAAGCAGGCATCCCTAGTTTTGATTTTATTTAAATCCTAATGAAATATCATGTAGAAAGAAGCAGTCGGTTAACAAAGTAGACGTTTTGAAAACGAACCGTTGGCTTTTGAATCTATGTAGTGAAGTGTTGGTGAGCTTAGCATGCCGGCTGGTAAAACATTAGGTCGAAAGCCTAACAAGTACATGATCAATCACACTGGTCAGTCAGTCATTATATATCATGGGTTCCTGTGTATGAAAGAAAATTAAGGACAATGAAGATTGCGTTACGACTGATAGTTGGGGGTATACTGATTGGACTGTTTGGATAGTAACACAGAACCATGTTAATTATGTAGGTAGTAAATGGAGTGAGAACGAATGGCGTCGTGATCGTTAGTTTGAGCTAGTGTCATTGCCTGAAATTCAATCTCCTGTCTAGCGACTGCGCTGATCGTTTAGTTGTCACATTCGTTTAGGTATGGCATATTAGAAGCGGCGAGGACTGTGGAACATGACTGTGGTAAATTTCCTGAGGTCGGTCAGTGGTCACATGCGTTTTGGTATGGCATATTAGAAGCGGCAGAGAGTGCGGAACATGAATAGTTTGTGTACTGTCATCATTTGGGAGTGTCGTCACTGCAAAAAAATCTAAATGACACATGGAAAAGTAAATCGTTAGCAATCCTTAGTCAAGTGTACTACATTGAGTTTCCGCAGAGCTGAATTTCCGAGAGCAGTCTACTGGTCGCTATTTGTCGCCTCCATGTTGCTTGTGGAAAAATCCCTTCTACTGCAATACATTAATCGTCATTGCAATATTTTTAGGGGCTTGCTGTCTTAAGTGATACAACCATCTAACATTTCGGAGGCTAACTTAATAGTGAGAAAGACCGTTGCAGCTTTATTCAAACAAATGGTTTCCTTAATATTCAATATTCCTGCTGCAGAACGAGAATGTAGCCGTCCATTTATTTCTGTGAGTTGCTTTTCTATAAATCAATGGCAGAAATTGATGATTGCTAAGAATTCATGAAGCTGACGTCCTATGTTGGGGAATCATTGCACCATTGGGTTTTCATTGCTGTATATGTGAACCACCAATCATATCCTTGACACAGATAACTTAAACTCAAACGAATTGTCTCTTCTGCCTTCATAACAAAAATAAAACTTTAACAGTCAAGAAATTGAGACTCCATCGAGATCATCTAGAAGTTAAGCGAAATATCATATTAGAACATACACAGAACAATATACCTGTATAGCAAAATATATAAATGCATTCATGTGTGTGTGTGTGTGTGTGTGTGTGTGTGTGTGTGTGTGAGTGAGTATATATGTATGTGTGAGCATATATATGATGTTATGGCTAAAGAAAACTTACCAGCATTCTTGTGTAAGGAGAGATCATGCTCGCGATACGTGCTGTAGCTGAGGCTACACCCATTCCAGCATTCCTGTTAAAAGACAATCCAACAATCATTAATTAAAGAGATTTTTTTTAATAGAAACTGTCTCGAGACGAACAAGACGCCTTGTTCGTGGTAATTATTGTTTATGTTGGTCCTGGGCAATCATACAAATCAATGATGGATGATAATCAAACCACGAATATTCAGTGGTTTTCCCTTTTTCACCATTGCATCCAGAATCTCATTTCCCAATGTCTGCTTGCCATTTTCAAAAGGTATTTTGTGAAGATTGAGGGAGATTACGCTGATAATTCTAACTGGTGCACTAATCACATATATTTTCCTTTGCTGGATTATATTGACGAATTTATTGTGACGAATTTACTACAGAATGCAATTTTTGAACAAACAGTTATCACAACTTCCTGTATCAACTTTTGAGTTGCGATTTCTGGACCATGCAGCATAGTTTATCGAGTGACTGACTCAAATGAAAACTCCTTTCTAAGACACAACACTGAAAGAGTTTTCCAATTACTCAGTTTTCCATTCCCATTTGGTGGAATTAAACTCAGCACAACAAAATACTGAAACGCTCGTTTATACAACAAGCGAACATCATAAATCATGAAAATGTCGGTCACAATCAAAACACGCTGGTGAGTGGAAGTTAGGATCTTGGCTGAAACCATTTCACTTTACAAACGCTCCCGATGCTCTTTGAGGAAGAATGAGTATTCCAATCTCATGTCACTGTTTGCAATATGTATAACAACTGTAGGTCTCCAGTCAAAATATTTATATTCACTTTCACATCCTTCTGTGGTTGTCAACTATCCTGTTGAATTCTTAAATTTTTGGAACCTCCTGGACTCCCACAAAACCGACTTCTGTTGAAAGTAAGAACCATCATTATGCTATCATGGAACCTTAACCAGCCTCGGTTGTGTAATGGTACTAGACGGTGCTAAAAGTCAACGCCCAATATTATTTCGACCACTACTTTAACAGGTTATTCCATGGGAGATCTTTTTATACCCAGAATACCCATAATACCATCCGATACAGAAATCCTTTTGCATTAAAAGGGCTGCGACAGCCAATAAAACTCAGTTTTGCCATGTCTGTAAATAAATCACAAGGACAGACTTTATTTTTTCCTGGGCTACAACTTGAACATTGTTTCTCACACGGGCAACTGTATGTTGCATGTACAAAAGTTGGAGGTCTTAGTCATGTTTTTGTTTATGCTTCTTCAGGAAAATCACTTAACTTTGTTTATAAGAAACTACAGATTTACAGTAAATAGTAAATAAGAGGAAGAAAAAACAATAAAATGCGAAGTGATGCTGAAGACCTACAAATGAAATATAAATATGCATATAGCATGGCAAAATAGTGTTATATAGGTTGTCAAAACAATATATACATATACATATATATATATATATATATATATATATATATATATATATATATATATATATATACCAGAGTAATCAAATAAATGCGAAACAAGGTGGAAAAAATAGTACTCGAATACCAGGGGTAGAGTAATATGCTTTATTAAAAAGCAGCAAAAAATCACAAAGACTGTTACTCGTTCCCGTTTGTCGGACAGTTTTGTTTAGAATATATATATATATATATATATATATATAAATATATATATATATATATATATATATATATATATATAATCTGCTTGTTCGTTCGCCCGTTATACATTAGTAAGTGTTGGAGGTGGAGTAAGAGTGAGAGAGAACGGGAGGGGTGAAGAAAGAAGAGAGGAAGAAGTAGAGGAATGTGATTAATATCACTACACACAGACCAAATAGTCACGTGGTCAGCTGAAGGTAGAGGCGAAGAACGAGTGAAAAGAATGACGAGAGAAAAAGTATGAGAGGGAAGGTTAAACGACGTGCGGTGGTTTGGGGGAGGAACATTTATTACGTGGTTAAAAAGTATCATTCTCTACTTTTTAACCACGTAATAAATGTTCCTCCCCCAAACCACCGCACGTCGTTTATCCTTCCCTCTCATATTTTTTCTCTCGTCATTCTTTTCACTCGTTCTTCGCCTCTACCTTCAGCTGACCACGTGACTATTTGGTCTGTGTGTAGTGATATTAATCACCTTCCTCTACTTCTTCCTCTCTTCTTTCTTCACCCCTCCCGCTCTCTCTCACTCTTACTCCACCTCCAACACTTACTACTGTATAACGGGCGAACGAACAAGCAGATTATATATATATATATATATATATTTCTAAACAAAACTGTCCGACAAACGGGAACGAGTAACAGTTTTTGTGATTTTTTGCTGCTTTTTAATAAAGCATATTACTCTACCCCTGGTATTCGATATATATAAATATATATAGACACTGAGTGTTATATATTTCTATTATTTGTACCACCTAACCTCTCACTCTCCCTGTCTCCTCTTCTCTATCTTCCTTTGTCTTTCTCTGTATTAATAACACATATATTTGTACATATATTTGTACATATATATTTACTACCTGTGACCAGACTAAAGACAGGATGAATCAACAGCTGTAAGTCTTTGAAACTATGTACTAAAACTGAAATATACAAGCGAGTTTCTCAATAACAGATTGGAAACGTGTGGAATGTCACATCAAAGACTTACACTGAAAAAAAAAAGACACTCAGCTGTTCTTTGCAAGTAATTAAGTGCTCCATGTTGGTGTAATAGTACAGCTTAGGTATTGCCTTGCTTTAATATTGCTTTACAAATTATCATCATCATCATTGTTCGACCGTGGTCGAGACAATGGAATTTACCATGCTACGCCAGACTTCACGGTCCATCATGGCATTACGGAGGTCCTGTTGCTGGATGCCTGTATCCCTGGAGATTACATCAGGGTAGGAGAGTGTGCGCCCTCTGGTATTGCGAGTAGATGGCTTCCAGAGGAGAGGAGTAGAAATTACTTCTTTTTCAGCTCTACAACAATGTCCAGCTAACTGGACTCTCCTACCTTTCACAAGAGATGACACAGGTGGTAGTTTCCCATATATTTGCATTTTGGTTGTATGGCGCTTCCACGAGAGATTTTGAGCTCTCATAAGGAGGCGAGTCTAGGTTCCATCCAAATTATAGTATAAATGCTCCACATAACTTTTACATTTTTTTCTGAAAATTTCCTCATATTTTTTATATTCTAAACGCAGGTTTTTCTAAATTGCAAGATTTTACCATTTTTATTTCATCCATTTCAAAGTACGTACCTTGTGGTACTTTTTCATTTTCAATATTTTTTCCCAAATGTATGCTCTAAACATAACAGATTGCTAATCTACATCCTCCCACCACACACAGAAATCTTAAGGTCAGGGATTTGTGTTAGAATTTAGGACTAAGATTAAAGTCAGTGTAAAGGTTTGAGATTTAGAGATAAGCTTAGGGTTAAAATTTTGATATAAGACCTTAAACTTAGGATTTAAAGTTAAGGTTTGATGTTAGCAGTTAGAATGAGAGCTATGAGTAAGGATTAAGTTTCAACAAAAATTGGAGTGGAGGGCTGAAAATATTCAAATTTGTGAACAATATTTTGCAGAATTATAGAAATCGTATAATAAAATCTGAAATAATATTTAAAGAAAAATTCTTTTAAAAATGTGTCCAGTATTTTTTTCTGAAAAATTGCTATAAGCTAAACAGGCGCAGGAGTGGCTGTGTGGTAAGTAGCTTGCTAACCAACCACATGATTCCAGGTTCAGTCCCACTGCGTGGCATCTTGGGCAAGTGTCTTCTGCTATAGCCCCAGGCCGACCAATGCCTTGTGAGTGGATTTGGTAGACGGAAACTGAAAGAAGCCTGTCGTATATATGTATATATATATATGTGTGTGTGTATGTGTTTGTGTGTCTGTGTTTGTCTCCCTAGCATTGCTTGACAACCGATGCTGGTGTGTTTACGTCCCCGTCACTTAGCGGTTCGGCAAAAGAGACCGATAGAATAAGTACTGGGCTTACAAAGAATAAGTCCCTGGGTCGATTTGCTCGACTAAAGGCGGTGCTCCAGCATGGCCGCAGTCAAATGACTGAAACAAGTAAAAGAGTAAAGAGTAAAGAGATTGTTTTACTATGTTACCATTTGTTCCCTGAATCTTCAACTTGGGCAATACACACACACACACACACATATATATATATATATATATATATATATATATATATATATATATATATATATATATATACAACAGGCTTATTTTAGTTTCCATCGACCAAATCCACTCAGAAGGCTTTGGTCGACCTCAAGCTACAGTAGAAGACATTTGTCCAATGAATGAATCCGGAACCGTGTGATTGGGAAGCAAACATCTTACACAGCTCCGCCTGCACCCGTATAAACTATATATATATATCGTGAAGTATATTTGCCACTTAAATGTGGCTAACCCTTAAGGGTGGATGGTATTGTAGCTTGTAGCCCCAGGAAGACCCTCCTCCAGCTGGCTATTGACACGCTTTCTGTGTCCTATCAGTATTTGCAAAGGGAAGCCATCCTTCCCATCTCCAACTTGACGTGATACACACGGACCCGAGTTTCTAGGTATTGACCCGTCATCAGCGTGTGACAATCACCGGTTTTTCTTTATTATAGGCACAATGGCCTGAATGAAGAGGGGACATAACAATACAATACAGGACATGGGGTACATATAATGAAAATACAAAAAGGATGATATGAAATGAAATATTAACAATGAATTAAATGAAATGCCTTACGAGCCCCCCAAAGCTCGCAGTTTCATTTACAATTACAGTTATACTATTAGGGGTGTTCGTCCGTAAAGTAAACGAGTAATTCATCTTGCTCTATAACTCCGGGCAAACTATCATATCGAAGTATGGTTTCAGCTGTATCTGAAAACAAGTTTTTTAATTTATTTACCGTCTCTTTTTCCACTATTGCAGCCTTTATTTGGTTATCGTATATTCTCGGGTTCAATTTCACTCTCGCTAGATTTTTCCTTATTGCTAATTTTTTCTGAATTTCTTTATATTTTGTGTACAATATTACAGCTCTGAGATTCTTTCCTTTAGGTCTTCCTCCTCCCTTGCATACTTTCAGACATTCTCCCACTTTTGTTGACCATTTTTCCAATTCCTTCCACCTTGAACCCCCTCTCACTTTAGTTGCTGCATCTCTCTCTTCATGTGTTCGATCCTCTATCTCGTCAGCATACTTCTTTTTAGTTTTTTTTCTTTTTTTGGTTTTTGGGTGGTGATTCCTTCCCGTGTTCGCTTTCTATCCTCTTTTTCTTCTGTTCTTTCCTCTTCTTTCTCCTTCACTAACTCGTCGTCACTTTCCATATTATCTCCTAAATCCTCTATCAAAGCTCTTATTTCTTCCTCCAGTGTTATCTTCTTCACTTGTATTTCTCCTTCAGGACACACATCCTTCATGTGCCCTCTTTTCTTACATTTATAACACACTGGAGGTCTCCCCTCCACCACGACTCTCAGTCGTGTCTCGTCGGGGAACACCAACTCCTCCGGAATGTTATACAAATCTGTCATGGTTATGTGGACTAAGGCTTCCACCGCATAACCCCACCAGTTTATTTCATTCGACTTTTCCACCTTAAGTATGTCCATGTTCTCCTTGCAGTTGTAGATTATTGCAGCTACTATTCTTTCGGTATCAAGTTCCGGTGGGATTTTGCTTATTCGTATCCTCGCCGCTCTTCTACCGCAATAACTAAGGAGTAATACCCATTTTTCCGATCTCAACACTATCATTGCGTTCCCTTTCGCTTCATCTTCATTTTCGAAACGAACGTCTACCGTAGCGTATTTTCTACATCTATTGTAGAAGGTAGTTCTTCCTTTTATTTCTTGTAGACATTTTTCAATCTCTTCCACTTCTGCTACTTCTATTCTTTTTGGGACCACATTCCATGTTCTGTATGTTATGGGTTTTTTCTCCGCTTTTTTCACTTCGTCTTCAGGTGGTGTAACCCTCAGACAGTCTCCTTCCTTCTTGAAGCTGTCGTAGTATTTCCTCAGATTTTCTTTCTCGGTAATTATTTCTTTTAACTGTAATTCGTTCGTAACCAGGCTTTTGCCTGCTGCTCCCGCATAAGTTTGGGCTTGCATACCCAACAAAGAATTCAACAATTCAACAGTTTTCAACAACAATAATCAACAAAATTCAACTCACAACTGTAAATCCGAAAAACAGTCAAAACACTTCCGTTCGACAATCACCGGTTGTTGATGTGAAGTGGTTCCCAGTGCAAATATATATATATATATATCTAAGGTGGCGAGCTGGCAGAAACGTTAGCACGCCGGGCGAAATACGTAGCCGTATTTCGTCTGCCGTTACGTTCTGAGTTCAAATTCCACCGAGGTCGACTTTGCCTTTCCTCCTTTCGAGGTCGATAAATTAAGTACCAGTTACGCATTGGGATCGATGTAATCGACTTAATCCGTTTGTCTGTCTTTGTTTGTCCCCTCTGTGTTTAGCCCCTTGTGGGCAGTAAAGAAATGTATATATATATATATATCTTTCTTCAGTGACGAAAAGACACTGATCTTGAAAAAGGGTAAACAAGCAATAATTAATCTCTAATGCGAAGTATAAACAGTAGCTGCACTTTCTGATAAGGGACAGAATGTGTGTCAATAGCCACCTGGAGTAGGTGTCTTCCTGGGGCTACAAGCTACAGTAGCATCCACTTCACGATATCGTGCAGCAACTGTTTATACCTCGCTCAGATATTTAGTATTGCTTATATATATATATATATATATATATATATATATATATATATATATGTGATTAATGCTAACCTTAATGTGGTTGGGTAGATTTCAGGAGTATATAACCATAAACCAGCAAAGGCACCACTGATAGCAAGCATTCCAAGCAAAGAAAAAACTATTGTAGAAGTATTGATGGCGCGACTGTCTGTAAATAGAAAATAGAGGTCAACATTATCACAAACTCAAAACAGGTTGCTTCTGGGCTTCTAGATAGAAATGAAGATATGTTATGCTTATTCATCTCATATTATTATGGGTTGACAACCGAAAACAAGTAAATATGAATTCAATTCAAACATTATTTGATATATTAAACCTCTGTTCAGATGATATCTTCTTTTCAATGATGACACACCAAAAACTGCATTTGATGACACCTTCTAGATGTATGAATAGTAACGTGGTAATTTAAAGAATTGGCTTCGAATCTTTTGGACTATTCAAATATATCTGACCTTACTTCAGTGTAATTTGATCTTCAACCACTTGGCGATGCATAGAGAGCTAAACACCAATATAAAAAAAATTGCATAAATCAGATGAATTACCTTTTCCCTGACTGTCTGCCTGTCTGCCTGACTCTGTCTCTCCCTCTCCTCTCACCCCCCCTCTCTCTCTCTCTCTGTTTACACGATCGTTTTGAATATTCAAGATAGAAGCATAAACAGTAAGATAAGTGTGTACTCAAGTAAATATTTCTGCTTTTTGTTATGTCACTTCATACAATCTCGTTTCATAAAGATCTTCTGGTCAATCATTCTAGAGTTTGCATTGAATTTCAGTGTGTGTGTGTGTGTGTATATATATGTGTGTTTGTGTGCGTGTGTGTGTGTGTAAATGGTCACATGCACCCACACGCGCACACAGACACACGCACATTTAGTATTGTTTCATGCTATCTTTAAAAGCCTGCTGAGCCTTTTCATCGCCATGTGTTTCTCCTTGTTGATGTAGTGTCTGGTTTCGTTTATTCACTTGACCGTTATCATTCAATTTTTAACTCAGATTGATTTATTTTGTTTTATGCAGTGGATATGTCATAGTTTTATATAGGAAATATTAATGGTAGATAATAGCTTCATATAAATGTAGTGTAGTTTGAACTTTTGTGAGGTCTACTGCACCGAAAGACTTCTGTTGTCAAGGCTGGAATTGACAAGTGGTGTTTCTTCTGTATCCATTTACATACACTTCCTTATCCTTTTCACCACGAGAAATGAAATCACTTACTAGATAACGGAATTGTCATATATATATATATATATATATAATCAACATTTTGTGCTTAAATATTGCCGATAAAAGATAGGTGTCTTACCACCGATTGATTTCAGAACTGCCACGGCTAATAATGTCACAGCTGAGGTAGCAATGAGAATTATGATGGCTTTCTTCCGTCCAAATCTGAAAAATAGTACAAAATAAGATTCTGGTGGTGAGCTTGAATGATGAGTTTCATAGACTGGTACATGGAGTTAATTATCTCAGATATTGTAGTCGACCTTTCAGTCATACGTACAATGCAATAAAGAAAGGCAGCGACGGAGAAAGTGAGAAAGAAAGAGAGCGAGATAGAAATAGAGAGAGAGAAGGGTAGGGAGTAGTGAAAGAGAGAGCGGGTGGAGAGAGAGATTGAAAGAGAGAGTATTTCTTTATTCACCGTAAGGTTGAGAAAAAGAGGGGTGAATACGGGGACAGACAAAACAAACATTGGAGTCAGGGTATCGAATGAGACGAAACGTATGAATAAGCAAACAATTAAAATATATACAATTAAATGAGAATGAGTGATTAGAGAGCTCCAATGTTTGACTGGCATATGTTTTTGAAAGGACTAATGATAAAGTTGGCTTCGGAGGGGTTCGAGTTCAGGGCGCGTAAAGCTGGAACAATGATTGGGCAAGGCAATCCAACTAATTCTTCAATGATTCCACAAGTTTGCCGCCTGAAATCATATCCGTTTGTCTTAGATGAAAGCAAGGCATATTTGATAACACAGTTGAAAATAGAATGTATTTGGAAACAAGAGGCAAGCTGATGTCAACTGGAACTGTTCTGATCAAAGTCAGTTGAACTAAGGTTATTGTAGGGTATCCATAACAACAAAACCTGTAAAATTATTGTACTTACAATCACCAACCCCTGTGCAAATATCTCATGTTCAGTATTTCATTCATCAACCCCAACTCTCTGTCTATCTTTCTCTTCCCCTTTCTCTCTCTCTCTCTTTATAACACCCATCGTTACTTCAATATACATATCTCATAACACATAAAGCTTCTAGCGAGCCCTGAACGCTCTGTATCAATGTTTTCTCCACTCTGTAATCTTCATTAATCTTCTAAATGAAGATTTAGAACGTGTGTGTTTGTGTGTGTGTATGTGTGTGTGTGAGTGTCTGTGTGTACATGTGTGTGTGTATGTGTGTGTGAGTGTGTGTGTATGTGTGTGTACGTTAAAGGCACACAAATACAAATATCTTTCTGTCTGTCTATCTGTGTCTCCATCTGTCTCTTTGTCTCTCTCTTTGTCTCTCACTCTCAGTCTATCTATCTATCTATTTGTGCGCGCTCACATGTGTGCATGTATATATATGCGAATTGTGAATCAAATATAAAATATTTACGAACAACATGAATAATTTGTAGAGGACGAAACTGGAGGGAAGTTCCATGGATGCAGTGAGGAAGTAATTCAAATGACGGTCTCCAGACAAACTACTGGAGGTCAAGTATAGTCCGAAATATGTCACACTGGTAATCAGCCTGAAACACAGGAAACAAAACAAGACATTTGGCTTTTGTTCTTTCTTAAAAGTATTATTACACATAGTGTTCAGTTTTTTGTTTTAAATTATCAAATATAACTATTGTTGTCTTATATGTATCTGTGGCGCAGACGTGGCTGTTTAGTAAGAAGTTTGCTTCCCAACCACATGATTCCAGGTTCAATCCCACTGCGTGGCACCTTGAGAAGGTGTCTTCTGCTATAGCCTCGGGCTGACCAAAGCCTTGTAAATAGATTTGGTAGACGGAAACTGAAAAAGCCCGTTGTATATACATACATGTATATATATCAGCGTGTGTGTCTGTGTTTGTCCCCATCCACCCACCACTCGACAACTGGTGTTGGTGTGTTTACGTCTCAGTAAACTAGCGGTTCGACTTAAGACATCGATAGAATAATTTGCTGGCTTTATTAAAATAAGAGCTGGGGTTAATTCTTTCGAATAAAATTTCAAGGCCGTACCCCAGCATGGCCACAGTCTGATGACTGAAATAAGTAAAAGGTTAAAAATAAATTATGTATCTACCACGAGTCCTGAACTTCTAAGACGTTGCTGTTAACTTTCTGAAATTAACAGTGAGTTTGGTAGAAGTCGTAGTCGAACGCCGGTGAGTGTAACCATGGTGTGTTGCATGAACAGCTAAGAACAGCTGTAGACCACGAAGTATGTCACCATTGTCTGGGGATTTCGCTCAATGACAGACATGAGCGTTCCGCTGGTTTGCTCGCTAAATTTGCCCGATAACAGGCACCTAACGCCTGCTCGCAGGACTCTGCCGGATCGTGTGACTGGGGTTTCAGTAAATGTAAAGAATCTTTTACAAGAGCTATATATTTCCAATATCTGGTTTTGTCTTCACAATCCTGCGTCTGTCATACCCAAATATAAGGAATTTTGCTTAATTAAAGGATAGCTTTATGAGTATGAAAGATGCGAACATTAAATTATAGATTCAATATATGTTATTTTTAATTATGAAAACAGTGACTGATATCATGTCCTCGTACGCTTACAATTTGCAAAACTTAGAAGTCACTATCAATAAAATTATTAATAGTATATTTTGTATTATAATTTGTAAACTATATATTATGATAACAAGTTTACTACATTGGCGAAGAACAAATTTGGTAAGGGATTGCTTGTAATTCAGTACAAAGAAATTCATTCGATGTCCATCTGTTTGTTATGATGCTTAGCTTATTCGCTGATATACATGCATGTATATATGTACTCATACATCCATGCATAAATACACATGTATAAATGCATGCTCAATAAGAAATTCAAAATATAATAAATTAGAGCTGTGACTTATTCTGGATAAAAAAACAGAACGGAAAGGAAAGAATATAGCACAAGGTAGACTTGTGCATATTACCTGCACTAATTCCAGTTACAATATACTTAGAAGGCATTGATCAACATGAGATTATAAAAGACGGATTTTGCTTAAAGCCCTACGCAAAACCACGAGGATGCAAATAGATCTACTTAACAACACAGACACGTCGGTGTCTAAGTGTTTCTCTATCATAAATGAACAGTTAGTTTGTGGTCAAAATCTAGGCCACACCACACAAGGCCACACCACACAAATTTCAGGCTTTGTGCCTATAGCAGAAAGAATTATTATTATTATTATTATTATTATTATTATTATTATTATTATTATTATTATTATTATTATTATTATTATTATTATAAAGGTGACGTATTTCTTCTGCTGTTACGTTCTGAGTTCAAATTCTGCCAAGGTCGACTTTGCCTTTCATCCTTTCGGGGTCGATAAATTAAATACCACTTGCGTACTGAGGTCGATCAAGTCGACTGGTCCCCTCCCCCAAATTTTGGGACTTTTACCAAGAGTAGAAAAGATAATTATTATTATTAAGGCGGCGAGCTGGCAGAATCGTTAGCACGCCGGGCGAAATGCTTAGCGATATTTCGTCCGTCGTTACGTTCTGAGTTCAAACTCCGCTGTAGCCAACTTTACCTTTCATCTTTTCGGGATCGATTAAATAAGCATCAGTTACGCACTGGGCCCGGTGAAATCAACGTAATCCCCTTCCCCCAAAGTTGAGGTCTTCTGCTTTCAATAGAAAGGATTATTATTATTATTATTATTATGAAGAAGAATTACCATGCGAACATGATAACTAGTGTCATGTTTCTGGTTGTTCTGTATTTGATCATGGTCCACAATCCAAGCGCAGTTTCTTTAGGATGAACTTTGGCTTCGTCTTCAGGGTTTGTTCCATTTCTGTCAATCAGTTCTTTGGACTGTTCACCTAATCGATGCATTTCCATAGCAGATTCATTAGATTTCAGACATTTTGTCCATGCCGCTTCGAAATCGACTCCGTTAAGTTTTGCAGCGCGTTTCACAATTCTTTCGGCTTCTACAATTTTCCCTTTTGTGAACAACCATCGAATGCTTTCTCTTAAGTACCTGCATAATATGAATATGAATATGTATGTATGTATGTATGTATGTATGTATGTATGTATGTACGTACGTATGTATGTGCATATATATAATGTACATACATATATGCTTACAAATATACATATATATACATATACGTATATATGGGTATATATAATACACACACACACACACACACACACATATATATATATGTGTATATATATATATATATATATATATATATATATATATATATATATATATATATATATATATATATATATATATATATATATATATACACGTATATGCGTATATACGAGTGGATGCTGAAAAGTTCCTGGCTTTCAGGGTTTTGTGAAAGGGTAGCGCTGTTACCTTTGCAGAGGAGGCAGGACAACTATTCAGATGATATGCAAAAAGTCATGATGGCATGCAATATATCTTACTTTTTTTTTTGCAGATTTAACGCATGATGGCAGTTCCTACAGTGGATCTTGGTAAAACGAAAGCATGTGCGGTCATGAAGTTCCTCCTTTTTAAGACAAAAGGGTGGCGAAAATCCACGACGCGATGAAGGAAGTTTTAAAGGATGGCTGTCCATCTCAATCCATCGTGAAAATCTGGTTGTCGAAGTTTCGGACTGATCCTTTTGAGGTCGGAACGACCAACTTCCGTGAGTACGGTGCACGTCATCATTCTCTAGGATCACTGGATTTCAGCCAAAGTCATAGTTGAGACTCTGGGGATTTCCTGCGAGAGAGTTGGCTACATCATCCATAACACTCTGGACATGAAAAAGCTTTCCGCAAAATGGGTACCGAAATGCCTGAATGCAGACCAGAAGCGCATCCGTGAGACGACATGAAAGGTTATTTTGGACCAGTTTGCACCATGGATGGAACGCTATATCTCATTTAGTCACCATAGATGAAATATGCTTTCATTATTATGATCCCTAGACTAAGTAGCAATCAATAGAGTGGCGCCACAGCGATTCACGTCATTCTAAGTAGTTTCGGACCCAGAAGTCAGCTGGAAAGATTATGGCTTCAGTGTTTTGGGACAAAGACAGAGTACTCCTCATAAAATACTTGCTAAAGGGTTACACCATTAATGCAGAATTCTACATGTCTCTGTTGGACGAACTACGTGAAGCTTTGGAGCAGAAACGCCATGGAAAATCCAAGTCGTGGTACCCTGCATTTTGCAGGGCAATGCACCAGCACACACAGCACATGTAACGCTACAGAAAATAGGCGACTTTGGCTTCAAATTGGTAGACCACTCACTTACTATTCTGATTTGGCCCCCTCCGTCTATCACCTCTTTCGGCAACTGAAAAAACAACTCAAGGGAACGAAATTTCACTCCAGTTCGGAACTGATTGCTGCTTCAGAGGCTTGTTTGTAGGTTCAACCTTCCATATTTCTTTTCACAAGGCTTCCGTATTTTCACAACCTTCCATATTTCTTTTCACAAGGCTTGGAAAAACTTAAGGACCACTGCAATAAGAATGGGAATCTGAGAGGGGTATATGTTAAATAAAACCATAAGCAACTGATCCTCCAGCATTTTATTTTACATAATGTCAGGAAATTTCCAGCACCTCTTTGGATATGTGTACAGACACACACACACACACACACACACACACACACACACACACACACACGTCTGTGTCTCTGTGTGTATTTATGAATATACACGTACATATACATATTAGTGAACGTAAGTAAGGGAGAAAAATATGCAAAATATATATATCACAAAATATAGGACACTTTCACACCGCAAAAACAGTATATTTTGAAAAAGAAAACTACTAAAACTGATAGCAGGAACACAACACTCTTCCAGAAAACCATTTATATATACAAGAACGCTCACTCTTTGTCCATAACACAATGTAACACATGTTTTGTTTATTTGTATTTTTTAATGTTCAAATATCCATTTTTTGCCACTACATTAAAAAAATCACATTCGTTTTGACGTAACATCGATAGTTATTTATTTATTCTTAATTTCACGTTTGCTCGTTATATTTGTGACTTTTCTTCTCTACAGCACTTTGTTGGTTCAATCTGTTCTTGTATTGTAAGGATAATTACACAGCATTTAGTACTTTTTCATATATTGAAAGGTATTTAGGAAGTATAATATTAGTTAGAACAAAAAGAAACAATAAAACTCTGCACTGAGAATGCCTTGATAACTCTTTTCTTAAGATGAGAAGTGCTTTGAGGATCGAGATTTTTTCTTGAGTGTATACCTTCATCTCTTCTGACCATATATAATCTCCCATCATAGCAGTATCCCATCGTCCTTGGTGTCTTCGTCCCATAGTTGCGATGTCCTGATGAAATCTCTCACCATGCTCCTCACTGACATCACCCAAGTTTTCGGGGAAAAAATTTAGGTGAGAGTGCAAAAAATGAACCTTTAAGGACATATGACAACCCATTTTCTTGAAGTTTTCAATAAGCTATGCTACTAGCTGTTTGCAATTAGGATCCTTCTGATTTCCTAGGAATCCACGAACTACATCACGAAAAGCACACCAAGCTTCTTTTTCATCTATTGTCATCGCTCTCTCCAGTTTCTTCGACTTTGACATTGCATTTATTTGGAGCCCAACAAATATGCTACCCTTGATCTTAGCCTCAGATAGCTTTGGAAACGTAAGACAAATTTCATGAAAAGCTTCTCCTCTAAACTCTAAGGCCATCACAAACTGTTTTACCAATCCGAGTTTGATATGAAGTGGGGGTAATAAGATTTTGTTGGAATCTGTTTGAGAACATTTAACATTCCTGGGTGCAGTTCCACTCCTGGGGGCCAATATACTCGCTTGTAATGATGACCATGAGCTCTGCTGTCCCATAAGCAAAAGAAACATGAATACTTTGTGTATCCCCCTTGCAAGCCAAGCAAGAAGTCAAGCATCTTGAAATCACCACAAACGTCCCACTTGAACTCAGCGTAATTTATTTTGTCGAGAATTTCTTTGACATTATCGTAATTTTCTTTCTTCTGTATGGAGTATGCAAGAGGCAACGAAGGATATTTATTTCCATTGTGGAAAAACACTGCTTTGAGACTTCGTGTTGAGCTATCTATGAACAGTCGCCATTCTGCAGAATCATGCTTGAGTCCAATAGCAGTAAACAAACAAATCACATCTTTACAATAACACAGATCATTAATATTTTCATAGTAAATTTCAAATTATTCATGGTGTTTGCGGTACACAGATGTCTTGCAGTCTTCCCCAGTAGATTCCATCTCTTCAACCTTGTTGAAAGAAGTTCAGCTGCTGAGTTAGTAAGATCCAGATCCCTGATTAAATCATCTAACTGACTCTGATTTGGAAAGTGAGGCTCCGAAGTTGTTCTTGGTACGAAAGCTTCCTCCATTTCTTAGCTGCTGCTACTTGTTGACTCTTCAGATGAAATATTTTCTGGCGGTAGTGGTACTCGTAATCTTTCATCATGTGGGACAGGTGCTCTAGATGATGGCATGTCTGGATACTGAAGAGCTTTTCTTCCTTTTACTTTTCTGTACTTTGTCACAGCGGTCATACAAATCAGTCATTGTGATGGTTCTTTGACTCTCTCCATACCCTTGGAATGGCAAAAGGCATTGACCTTCCTGTACCTATTAACCATCCTTCTAGAGCAGATCGACAGCTTCCACATATCACATGTGGGGCCCATGGTTTGTCCTGGTCACCCATGGGCATTCCGAAATAGAGTCTGTACGCTATCCACAATTTGGCACTTTTCATGATCTTTTGTAATACCTGCTTTTTTCCAATATAAATAACCACACACATAGCAAAATGTATCTGGAGAATTTTTACATATTCTAGTAGCCACCCTGAAAGTAGCAGAACTTAGTAATTGGTCTGAAAGAGAAAATTAAACATACATTTAGTAGCGGAACATTATAACAATACCGAATATATAATAACATTGAAAGTCGACATATTTTTTTACTGTTGATGATACACAAAAAATAAGTTCATTTTTGGAATCAGCAGAAAACATGGATTGATAAACAATAAAAAAAATACAATAAACAATTTTTTTTGAAAATTGTTACGTTGTGTAATGAAAAGAAGTTCGTAAATGATATTTAAGGATATTTGCAATCCCCACCCACTCTTACTATAACAATATACTACCAAGAAGCAAGGTTAATGAAATAAAGTTTACAACAAATAAACTCCTCCCACATAACTGCAAAACCTAGATAACAATCACAATTCTTTCAACCCACTCTACAGCATGAATGAAACTACTAACATGAAGAGAAATCTTCAATGACTATCAAAACTTAATTTCCAACCATACATAAATATAGACTTTTCAAAGCCAATAAATTCAAATAATTTAAGTTTCTTCGGACAGCATCCTTTCCTGCAGCATCCACGTCGCAATCTAAGACAAACATTCAGCAGTAATTTTACTGCATTCAATAACCAGCTTATAGCTGCGGAAAATTCTAAACTTCCGATTCAAAGGAGCTTATCTCTCTCCAAGGCAGTGGTATACAGTGCGTGCTTGACACTCACAGACAGTTTTGAGCTTAAAGAGAAAGAAAGAAAGAAAGGAAGAAAGAAAGAAGGAAAGAGCAGGCATCACTGAGGAGAAATTTACTTCTTCAGTTTGAATTAGCCATAATGGCTAATACGTCCACGAATGATTTCAATATCAGCTACAACGAACATAAATACTCATTCAGATCGATGGATAAAGAGAAATACACCACTTTGTCAACAATATGTTTTGAAATTGCGGAATAGAAGAATTAAAATTTAAACAAGGAACAGAACTCTCATATACTCTATCGGGACACGGTACTGCAAATTATATTTCACTGAAAAAATCCAGGGTCTTGAAATAACCACTAGAATTGCTGAGCAATGTTTCAGAGATGTTCCACGTCTGCCGCAGCCAGAATATTTTTCTTCTGAAAATCTACTCCCTGAAAATTTCCTCGATTTTTAAAAACCCTTAAAGTTTTTAAAGACCAAGCGATGCTTCAAAGACGTATTAGCCATTATGGCTAATTCAAACTAAAGAACTAAATTTCTCCTCAGTGATGCCTGCTCTTTCTTTCTTTCTTTCTTTCTGCCTTTCTTTCCTTCTTTCTCTTTAAACTAGTATGATATTTAATCAGCATATATGAAAAAAAGCAAATAAAAAACACATCTTTCGGCTTTTTGTACTGGAGTTTTCACCACGAAAGAAAATGCAAAAGAATAAATAAAAGACAAAGAGAAAATGAAAAACGAAGAAGTAGTGTGAAAAATCACAAGAAATTCCTTACCAAATTTCAAATACGCATACGATCCCTGGAAACCCCAAAACGGCACACAGCCATCTCCATTCTGAATATTTCATGAGATAGGCAACCAACGCTAGGATCATAACACACATACCCCACCAAACCCCCAGTATGCATGAAATCAGTGTTCGTTTGTCGGCAGGAAACAGCTCCAAAATCATGGTATAACCAGGAATAGCGGAACCCTGTAGGAAGATATATTTAAGTTCACGGTTATGATAAAAGTTTTATGAACTCAGCATGTATGTACTTTAACATCTTGTAGCTTTCATAATAATTCTTTCTATTGTAGGCATACGGCCTGAAACTTTTGGGGAGGGGATTAGACGATTACTGCCACCACAGTACTCAACTAGTACTTATTTTATCACTGATCTAATTCTTTTATAGTTATTTATACACCATTATAGGTATTTATACTCCGGTGAAGTTAAAAAATAACCGAATCCCCCAAATCCATCATTGTATATATATATATATATATATATATATATATATATACACTCACGCACGCGCACAAACATACAGAGTCGCATATCTATGTATGTATGTATGTATGTATGCATGTATGTATGTTTGTTTGTATGTAAGTATGTATGTATGTATGTATGTATGTATGTATGTATGTATGTATGTATGTATGTATGTATGTATGTATGAATGTATGTACTCACACTTGTCTACGCGCATAGATACACGATAGATACTCCTCGCAAACGAGGGACGATTCATATGAAAAAGAAAGTGAACAAAATAATACGACCGCTTGCTTATCAAGAAATTTGTAAGTTCCATTTTTTTAATTTTTTAATTTTTTCGTTAAGTATCACAATTATAGGTATGTGTACTCCAGTGAAATTAAGAAAACGTGTCGTAAATAACCGAATCCCTCGAATCCATCACTGTACACACATACATACACAGTCGCAGCCTATGTATGTATTTATGTATGTATGTATGTATGTATGTATGTATGTATGTATGTATGTATGTATATATGTATGTATGTACCCACATATGTCTACGCGCATATGCGTACCATGATCTATACACATACATACGATTGTCGATTCATTTGAAAAAGAAAGCCAACAAAATATGACCACTTGCTTGTCGGGAAATCTGTAAGTTCGATTTTAAAAAAAATTCTTTCAAAGATAGTTAATGCAAATGTTCATCATTTCGAGTCAATAACCCAATGAGTATTTCTGCCAAATATGGTGAAAATCTGTTTAGCCGTTTTCCAGTAATTTTGCAAACACACAGACAAAAAGACAAAGACGAGTGATTACAATACTCTGCTGTCGCTTACTCGCGCATGGTGATGATTTCTTACATTCGCCACAAGGGCCCTGGACATAATGAACAATACCAAAGGGCAAGATACAAGAGACAAAACAGGTGAGGTTTACATTGATCAAGGGGAGACACTGTAACATTAAAAGATATAACAGGGATAGATAAATAGATATTAGAAAAATAAATATTTAATAAATAGAATCACCAATAGCAGGATAGTTCGCATAGGTAATTCGAGATAAAGTTCCCACAAAAATCCCGAATTACCCTGCCATCCCCAAGCAAGCGAAGTGCTATCTGTCTCGGTCAACGCGCTTGATCCAGAACTGCAGCTTAGTCAAGAGGCGAACGGCGACCATATCTACTCGCCGTTAAGGAAACGCTGATGATGCCGTAGCTTCGGCGCATGTCTACGCAACAGCATTCACGGCATCCAATCTTCCAGTTAGCGCCTGACCAATGGAACAAGTACCTTCCACAGTAGGTGGAAGAATATTCGTTTCAATTTGATCACATGTGAACCGGAGCAAGCACAACGGTCAGGTGATAACATATGACAGAGGTGATGTATACATTCGCCACCTCTGTCCGACCTCCTAGAGATAGTTTTCTCCCGGTCAATCTGTGGGTGAGACTGGCTACCCTGCTCGTCACCTCGCTCCAGTTCTTTTCCACCTGGAAATCCGGACCAAACTACATCATAAGAAATCTATCCAGTACCTCCGTCCAGCGTCCTACGATGTTATTGGACGCATGAAGCTGCCCCTCTAGGTGCCAAGCTGCAGGCCAACTGACTTTTCTTGGTTAAGTTTTGCTCCTGTCAGAGATTCGTGTACTCTCAGAACTGTACCGATCAACTCTATGTCGTCTGCATATGCCGACACAGTTCTCCCACGTCCTAGTTAGCTCGCGATGCCTCTCAACGCCACCAATTTCCAAAGTAATGGCTCTAGAACCAGTACTTAGTTAACAGGCGAGAGGGGTCACTCTTGACGGACCGAAAGCATTATGCTGAACGGTCGTCGCAACAGGTAAACATCCACTGAAATTTTCGAGTAGATGTTGCTGTACATTGTGGTAACCCAACCACGGAAAACGGGGCCGAAACCAACAACTATGAGAATAGCTTGCAAGTATTGTTGATGGACCCTCCCGGAGGCTTTTGATTGATCGAAATTGATCAGGGTCCAACCAATACCAGGTTCTTTACCCACTCTGTCTATGTTATATCGCATCAGGTGGAGGGTGTCGTGGATAGATCTGCTTGGAATTGCGCAATTTTCGTATCACCAACTAGTTCCTCAGCGACAAGTGTTAACACCTTAGTCAAAGTTTTGAAATCTACATTATGGATCTAAAATTTTCTAATTGATACCCTTTCTTTGTGTTCTTACTTAACAGTATCACCACTCTTCGACTCGCAGAACTAGGAATTCTCCCACTGTGCTGCCAGTTGCAGTAGATGTCTGCTAAGAGGCTCCCAAAAAAGTCCGGCATATGCAAGTAAAGTTCATAGGACAGATCATCCAAACCAAGCAATTTGTTCCCCATGCAGCCCATCATCACATCTCATATTTTTGCGGCTGTTATCGGCTTTTTGCAACACTCTACCTCCATTGAAGAGAGTCGTGACACGCCGTCGAGTTAGGCACTGAAGTCCATCCTGCGTTCCAGACTGCCATTAGTCCCAAACACATGAGCAAAGTGCTTCCGAAATGCCGCACACATCTGCTTGAGTTTGAGTTTCATGCGTCCATTTTGGTCAACTAAAGACCAAATTGAGGATTTCTTGTCACGTTGCGCCCCTGAGACACAGGCCATTGAGCGGTTTTCGTCCCCTAGTTTCTTAGAGCATGCTCTTTGTTCCTTACAATGTATCCTTTGTGCTTAGCGATGAAGAACTGGTCCAGAGCTAATCTCACCGTCAGCTAGTCAGTTGCGATGTCTTTCCTAAACGCCTCTTCTACGTTTCTAAATACGTTCTCCTCTATTCTTTTTCTGTCTTTCGCTAATGCCTTACTAAACCTAATAGATTCTACTATAACTGCCCCTTTTCATGGCAAACCGCCATTTGTTGTTGATAATTGCCTCGTCAACAGCTGCTTAACTAATTCTCTCATCTGGTCTCTTGTAATCTTCGCAGCCGGGAGTGATGTGTTCAGCGGTTGTTCTACCGCTGTCGGAGCATATACAGCCATGAATTGGAAAGCACCACCCCGCTACTGTTCGTATTCAGTGTCACCAACTTACCCCGTTGGATCCAGGAAGATTGTTCTTATCTTGATATCCAGATCTTTCAGAAAGAACGCCGCCTACCTTATTTCTGTGGGGAGATAGGTGTTTCCACAAGCATTTCTTTCTAGTGTCTTTTGTTTATGGTTCCTCGGAAATCTCTCATTCCTTTATTATACTTTGCTGTCAGTTTGTTGTAACTTTCCGCTGCTTTTATAATTTCTGTATGAATAGGGACGTTATGTTGGTGTGAGATGTCTTCATTTAGAGTAATGTCTGTGTATTTTTGAATATGCCTTATTAAGTTCTTGTTGTTTGTGTCTATAGTAGTGTAATTAGTGATGCCTTGTGCTGGATTGCTGTGTTTTCGTTTTTGAAGGTGTTTTTGGCGTTGGAAATGTTTGTAATTGTCTTGGTATAGAGTGTGTGTGGGTGGGTGATAGTTTGCAGGATTCTGTATCGTCTCTAATCTTTTTGCTTTTAGTCTTATAATTTTTTGTCTTTTTCTTTCTACCTGGGTCCATTCTGGTGGTTTTCCCAGACTGTTTGTCTCATTAGACAAGTTTAACAGTCGGAGAAATCTGTGGCAGGAAAAGAGATATGTCTGCACAGTCGCGCATTTCTAAGCTGGTAGTCTGGTCGATTGGTGTGGTTGAGTATTCTCTCGGTTGCGATGGCCCTAGAGGCGTTATTGTTTTCCTCGGGTGTGGTACCTGTTCTTGCTGCTGATGTTGTAGAATGGATCTCTGCTGCTGCTTCTTTGGCTGATGGTGTTGTTTTGCATGTTGCCGCTCTTAGCACTGACGTTGTAAATGTTGTTGTTGGTGGTGGTGGCGCTGTTGTTCTTGCTTTTAATGTCGTTGTTGTAGTATTAGCAATGTCTACAATAGCGGAGAGGTGTTCTTTTGTTTGTATGGGTTAGAAAGCCTTTGAATGGTTTGTCTTGTCACAAATGTGACATCTCGACTGCCAGAAATAGCTGTGTGTCTTTAAGAAGGTTGATCAAGTCAGAGATGACTTCGATGCCTTCCATCGGCATGTATCCATAATTCCGTGCCCATGTCTGATCAATTCTCCTTTCCTATTTTGTGTACCTTGTGAATTCTTGTTCTGTTACCTAGCCGCACAATATGGCTGCCAGAAGCAGAGGGCTGTTGTCTTCTGGGCACCTCCCCTACCTATCATACACTGGAAATTATATCAGATTTATGAAATACCTCCAGGAAAGAAATTGTAAAACATATAAAAAAACATCTCAGGCAAATACAAACTAACTATTCTCGAGTAGAAGCCACATCATATAGAAAGGTATAGTAAAGCTAATCCAATACTTATCCTGAAAGATTAAGGAGAACAAGTGTATTATAACAGATGTATTATTTCTAACTTTATAAATCTCTGAATGAAATGAAGAAAGTCTCCGAATATAAGATCTGGCAATAGAAACAGCCAGAATCTGGGGACAAAAGACAAGACAATCTCTGTTCTTTATGATAACAGTAGGGTGGTATAGCGTTGGGGAATTAGGGAATTATGACATATGTAAATATACCTCCAAATTCCTAACACAAAATATATGACACAAAACAGCGTGGCTATGTCGTAAGAAGCAGCTTTTCAACCACATGCGTCTGGGTTCAGTCCCTCTGCGTGGTAGCTTAGATAAGTATCTTCTAGTATAGACCTAGACCGACCAAAGCATTTTAAGTAGATTTGGTAGACGGAAACTGAAACAAGCTATATTAAATACCAGGCTTTAAAAAGTAAGCTCTTGAGTCAATGTGTTCGACTAAATCCCTTCAAAGCGGTACCCCCGGATGACTGCAGTCAAATGAATGAAACAAGTTAAAGATAAAAGATGCAAAAGACAATGATACTAAAAGATACTGTTGATATATCTCATCAAAACATAACGCCCTACAAACCATAGGTAGACTGAGTTGCGATCTATTAGGCAATACAAATATACTGAAATAATCAAATAATGAAAGTTAACATAATAATAATAATAATAATAATAATAATAATAATAAATAATAATAATAATAATAATAATAATAATAATAATAACAATACTGAGGGCATTATACTGGCCGCGCAAGACCAAGATTTTGGCACTAACTGAAGCGTCAGCCTGAGGAATAAGCAAGTGTCTCTGCTGTGCCGCATCTGTAATAAAACCGTTCATCTGTAATGAAACCGTTGCCCATATCACGAACGAATGCCCTAGACTTGCCCAAAATCACAAAGTTGTGGTGACACGATGACGTAGCAAAAGTGCTACATTGGATACTGTGCGAAAGTAAGGACTAGAGAAAGGCAAGATGTGGTATAAGCACAAACCTCACAGAGAGGCAGAGTCGGAATTTCCTAATACAAACAGATCAAGTGGTAGAGCATAACCGACCAGACCTAGTGGTGGACGACAAGATACAACACATGTGCTATATAGCTGATGTTGCATGTCCCTTTGACCCACAAATAATAAAGAAAGAAGGTGAAAAAATAGATAAATACAACCAGTTTAAGTACGAAATAGCTCGGCTATGGAAAATGAAGAAGGTGAAAATAGTGCTAATCATTGATGGTTCCCTGGAGACAATATAAGAAGGCATCAAGAGGAATATCAAGGAAATTGGAATAGAGTGCCCAGTAGGACTGTTACAAAAATGTGCCTCCTTGGTACTGCCAGAATAATGAGGAGTATTAGATAGGAAAAGAACAGATAGCATGGTACCATAGGCTGCAGGCAGCAATCCCGCTACGCATACAAGACTACAGTAGTTCCAACAAAACCAGAGATAAAACGGAAATAATAATAATAATAATAATAATAATAATAATAATAATAATAATAATAATAATAATAATAATAATAATAATAATCCTTTCTACTATAGGCACAAGTCCTGAAATTTTGGGGAAGGAGGATAATCGATTACATCAAGCCCAATATTAAACCGGTATTTATTTTATCGACCCCGAAAAGATGAAAGACAAAGTCGACCCTAGCGGAACTTGAACTCAAAACATACAGATGGACGAAATGCCACTAAGCATTTATCCTGCCGTGCTAATGATCCTGTCGGCGCGCCGCCTTAATGATAATGATAATAATAATGCATAATGATGAAGTGGAGTGGCTGCATGAAATTCAAGACAAGTTAAGAAATATAGAAGTCCAAG
>NC_043007.1:49333810-49356310 GCF_006345805.1 Octopus sinensis | reverse complement strand
TGGGCAACGCGAACAAGCCAGCTGTGTTAGCGGCAAACGGGGCTCTGACAGTCATCAAGTCCTCAACGGTGGAACAGGGTATCTTTTTCTTCACAAATGTAAATAAACCCAATCTGTTTCTTAAAGGAGGGGCATATTCATTATGCACAGAATGTTATTTATCTAAATGGACTCCAGTGATTGGTTAAAATTGCCGAAATGCAAGTAATTCCAGACGAAATATCTTACAAACTATAGAATCTTCTCAATAAAGCCAAGAGAAAGTGATGTTTTATAAACACATTCTACCAGTATACGAAGTTTAAAACTTTTTAGTTACCTAGAAATTATGTTACAAAGTGCCGTCGCTTTAGTGCAATTATTTATCGTCTGCTCGCTTGAAAAAAATTGATATTTGCTTATAAGGGCTAATTTAGCCTAAAAAAATTGATAGTTGCTTATAAGGACTAATTTAGCCTAAACTCTGGATTCTAAAGAAACACTGTTGCAAGTGGTCCGGAAAAGGATTCGCAGATGTAGAGCGCGAAGATATGATAAAAAGGGCAAAACGATAACACCGACGAAGACGTGAGGAATTGAAAGGAGTCGAACGTCAAGAATATCAATGTGGAGGCGCGTGGCTTAGTGGTTAGGGTGTCAGCATCATGATCGTAAGATTGTGGTTTCTTTTCCTGGACCGGGCGATGCGTTGTGTTCTTGAGCGTTGTGTTCTTCATTTCACGTTGCTCCAGTCCACTCAGCTGGCAAAAATGAGTAACGCTGCGATGGACTGGCTAGGCTTTAAAAGGGCGAGAGGAGGCGCAATGGCCCAGTGGTTAGGGCAGCGGACTCGCGGTCGGAGGATGGTGGTTTCGATTCCCAGACCGGGCGTTGTGTGAGCTTATTAAGCGAAAGCATCTAAAAGCTCCACGAGGCTCCGACAGGGGGTGGTGGTGACCCCTGTTCTACTCTTTCGCCACAACTTTCTCTCACTCTCTCTTCTTGTCTCTTGAGTAACGCTCCGATGGACTGGCGTCCTGTCAAGCTGGGGAACACATACGCCATTGAAACTGGGAAACCGGGCCAATGAGCCTGGCTAGGTTTGAAAAGAGCGACGTTTAAACTGTGAACGCTACAAAAATGCAAATCTTCCATTCTTTCTTAAATAGGTCCTCTTAAATATTTCCTTCTATGGAACTTATACGGGTCCCACTATCGTCATAATTATTGCATATTTGTATATATGTAGAGGCAATTATGCGGATATACAAATTAGATGCATAAAATATATCTTTATATATAAAACTGAAATTGTGTGAGTGAGAGTCTGTCTCCTCCGATTTAGATTCCTAACTACTCCCACATTTTGCGGTGCAGTTTAACCAAAAGCGGGTATCTTATAGTCGTGATTCATATTGAGCCCTTCTGGGTATTAGCGCGCGTCTATGATGAGTCTACGATGATAAAAAAATTTACCATCATTTTTTCGTATTTTTAATGCATATTTTGCTCAGTTTATATAAGGGAAGTAACTCTCTAAAAATGTCTATATAGTTATTTCCCTTATGTTTTTTTAGCCTTATTCGAATAGCAGATTTCATAAGTTCTGCTGTTTTCTTCAAATCTATAAAAATATGCGTTGTTACGGACAATATGTTTGTTTTGATTTTTCCAAAAGTATGGATAAAATGGAATGCAATTTCGTGAAAATTAATGCTTAAACAAGTTATTCATCAAATTTCTATCCACCCGAGCAAAGCCGGGTCAATCTGGTAGTTAAATATATTATACTAATATATTTAATCTATTTAATGTAACTAATTTGTTTATCCGCATAATTGCCTCTAAATTCGGTCAACTTGATCCTCTTATAGCCTTTCTTGACCTTTACAATCGATCCCCTTTAAAGACATCGGAGTCTAAGTCTGAATCTTTTGAGCATTATAAAGTGTCGTCTGTATGTGTTTGTGGTGTGTGTGTGGGGGGTGAGATTGTGTATGTGTTTGTGTTTGTTTGCCCCACCACCACCACCACTTGACAACTGGTGTTGATGTGTTTACGTCTCCGTGACTCAGCGGCTCTGCAAAAGAGACCGCTAAAATAAATACCTAGCTTAAAATAGTAAGTACTGGAGTCGATTCGTTCGACTAAAACTTTCTTCAAGACGGTACTCCAGCATGGCCTCAATCTAATGACTGAAACAAGTGTGTGTGTGTGTTAAGAGGTTGAATTTAAAATAATATAGATAAATATTATAACCTGTTGAAAAGCTCCACCTAAAACTCGAAGCGCTGCGAAGACCCATATGTTTGGTGAGAGTGCACTTCCGGACGCACATAGCATGAGGAAAAATGTACAGCCAACATGAACTGGTTTCCGACCTATTTTATCTGCAAAGGCCGTAAATATCAAAGCACCAGCTCCTTGGCCTGCAGTAAATAAAGATTGTGTTAATTCCGCCAAGCCTTCTTTATCACAAACCAGGTTCCACTGTAACGAAAACAAAGGAAGTGAGAGATACGTAATAGTTTTCGATTTTATGCCAAAAATACATGTAATAGAAAAACATATTGAAATTTAAAAGATATCTGGATGATGATAAGAACAAGATAAGTCAAAGAGAGCATCAGCAAAATTACAAACTAAGAAACTTGTAAGATGTTTGCTTCCCGACTACATGTAATGGATTCAGTTCCATTACGTGACATGTTAACTATATATATATATATATATATATACAGAAAGAAAGAGAGAAAGAGAGACAGGGGGGATAAGAAACGGAGCAATTTACAGCGGGAAGTGGATCATTGGTCATTATTTAATTAAGATGAGAGTATGTTTGCAGCTGTTTCTGCATATCAAGCTGAGGTAAATTCGAATTTACCTCGTTACAGTTGATAGACGTCTTCAGAACGGTTCTATGGCAAAGGTCACATAGAAGAAAAATAGAAAGAAAATTTAAGAAAAGGAAAGGAAAAAGGAAAATATATATATATATATATATATATATATATATATATATATATATATATCTAATGTAGAATAAAATTTTTTCGAAAAAAAATTTCATCAATGGGCAGCATATTAAAAAATAACTTTAAAGGTTAAATTTATAAATAACTTATAAAATAAGGGCAAAAGAAAAATGTTAATGCCAAAAATGCCGAAAATAGACAAATTCTCAATAACCATTATAATTTATGCGTCTCGAAACAAGCCGATAGAAATTTCTAAAAAATTCCGTTATTACCGTATTGGTAAATACGTAAGACATAAATGAAATACTTACTCATACTCATGGAAAAAGCAAGCACTAAGTCCTGAGCAGACCTAAGTACCCCAAATATATCCAAAATAGATAATCTTCAGTATGTCTTATAAGTTATTTATACATTTAACCTTTAAAGGTATGCTGGCCATTGATAAATTTTTGTTTCGAAAAATTTTATCCTACATTATATGTAAATTTAATAGTGTTCACTTCCGGACTCTCTCACTCTGTGAAAGTTTCTAGTTCGAATCACACGTGTTTTCTATTTTGGATATATTTGGGGTACTTAGGTCTGCTCAGGACTTAGTGCTTGCTTTTTCCATGAGTATCCTTAAATCCTTAAATCCTTAAAAATGTTTTAGCCCGAAGGCCGCGGCCATGCTGGGGCACCACCGCTGAATGAGCTACACTAATATGTGAATCCACCTCTGATACGTGGCACTTGATCAACAAGGGAGTTCGATGCTGCTGCCCGCATCTGCGTCTCCTGTCGTGAGGTAGGTTCATCTGGGACTCCCGACAAGAAGAGATCCAGTTTAGTTTTAAAAAAACCCACATCCACACCATGTAAGTCTCTCAGGCATTTAGGGAGGATGTTAAAGAGCTGTGGTCCTCTGAAACCCGAGCTGTTGCAGTATCTGGACCTGTATTTTGATGGTGATGTTGGAATCTTTGGCACCATGCAGTGGCGCCCCGTTCTGCGGTTGGGGTAACTTTGAATGCCAAAGTTTGGGACAAGACCCTCCAGGATTTTCCAGATGTTAATCACCGCATATCTCTCCCGCCTCCGCTCTAGGGAGAAGAGGTTTAATACTTTCAGTCTTTCCCAGTAGCTGATATTTTGCATTGAGACGATTTTCTTTGTGTAGCTTCTCTGAATTGCTTCGAGTTCTGCTGTTAGTTTTATATTGTGTGGTGACCATAGTTGGGAGCAGTAGTCCAAGCGACTGAGGACGAATGTTTTCCATAGGACCATCAGTGTCTCCTTCTCTCTTGTTCTGAAAGTTCGGAGAATCCATCCAGCTAGCCGTCTGCATTTTATCACCAGATTAGTAATATGCACTTGGAAAGAGGCATCATTGCTTATGTCAATGCCCAGGTCACGCACTGATTTTGACTCAGCGATTGCAATTATTCCTGGGCCAGTGTATCCAGTCTGCACGTCGTTTACCTTTGTGTGCCGGTAGCGCAGGGCCTGGAACTTACCTGCATTAAACTGCATGTTGTTGTCCTCAGCCCACCTGTATATTGTGTCCAACTCCTGTTGCAGATGTGCAATATTTTCAGGGTTTTGTATTGAGTAGGAGACTTTTGTGTCATCTGCATAGCTAGCAAGGGTGGTCATCGTAGCAACTGAAGGCATGTCTGAAAGGGCCACTATGAACATCAGTGGCCCCAAGACAGTGCCCTGTGGGACACCGCTTGTTATTTGTGTTTCCTTGGAGGTGGCTCCATTGCTTTCTGTCTTTTAGGAAGTTGTGCAGCCACTCTCCAAGTTTTCCGCCTATGCCGAGACCACGCAATTTGTGACAGATCATACCATGGTCGACTTTATCAAAGGCTTTTGCAAAGTCGAGATATATTACATCCACATTTGCGCCATTTAGTAGCTGTTTCAACACCCAGTCATAGTGTTGCAGGGGCTGTGTTAGGCAGCTTCTACCTGGTCGAAATCCATTCTGGGTGTCAGACAGCAAGTCATTTTCTTCAAGGAACATGATTAGTTTCTTACGGACTATTCGTTCCATGACTTTGCTGATGTGTGAGGTCAGAGAGATAGGCCTATAATTTTTAGCATCTGCTCTGCTACCTCCCTTATGGATAGGGCATATTGCCCCCTCTTTCAATTTGACTGGGAGCTTACCACTTGCAAGAAAGCTCTGAAAAAGAAGCTGTAGCGGTTTTGCAAGGGCTCGTTTGCACGATTTGAGAAGGATCGCTGGGAATCCATCAGGTCCAGCAGCTGAGTTTGTGTCAATCTCATCTATGGCTAGTGTGATATCATCATCTTCGATGTTGATGTACTCAATTTTTGCCTCTTCGACCGCAGGTAAAGTGGCAAAGAATTCTTCTGGGTTGTTTACTTGCCTGTGTCCTAGAGGTGTAGTGAACACACTTTCGAATTGTTCGTTCAGTATTTCACTTATCATCGTGGGATGAGTAAGTATTTCATTTATGTCTTACGTATTTATCGCTGAGGAGGAGAAATTTTCTTATGAATTAACTCTGAAATTGGGACCAATACGGTAATAACGGAATTTTTTAGAAATTTCTATCGGCTTGTTTCGAGACGCATAAATTATAATGGTTATTGAGAATTTGTCTATTTTCGGCATATTTGGCATTAAAATTTTTCTTTTGCCCTTATTTTATAAGTTATTTATAAATTTAACCTTTAAAGTTATTTTTTAATATGCTGCCCATTGATGAAATTTTTTTTTTCGAAAAAATTTTATCCTACATTAGAAGTAAATTTAATAGTGTTCACTTCCGGACTCTCTCACTCATTGAAAGTTTCTAGTTCGAATCACACGTGTCTCGAGATGTGCTAAAGATTTTCTATTTTGGATATATTTGGGGTACTTAGTTCTGCTCAGGACTTAGTGTTTGCTTTTTCCATGAGTATGAGTAAGTATTTCATTTATGTCTTATGTATTTATCGCTGAGGAGGAGAAAATTCTTATGAATTAACTCTGAAATTGGGACCAATACGGTAATAACGGAATTTTTTAGAAATTTCTATCGGCTTGTTTCGAGACGCATAAATTATAATGGTTATTGAGAATTTGTCTATTTTCGGCATATTTGGCATTAGAATTTTTCTTTTGCCCGTATTTTATAATATATATATATATGCGACAGGCTGCTTTCATTTTCCGTCTACCGAATGCATTCAAAAAGCTTTGGTCGGCCCGTGGCTATAGAAGTAGATACTTGCTGATGGCGTTACATAGTGGCACTGACCCCCGGGACTACGTGCTTTGGAAGCAAGCATCTTACCACACAGCCACATATATATACCAAAAAGAAAATGACAAAAAGAATTAACAATCATCTTATGAGCTTGACTTGCTTACAGGTGTTATATTTATATATATATATATATATATATATATATATATATATATATATATACAAACAGACATGACAAGTAAATAATGATAATTTTATGTTCATTGATTTGTTAATTGATATTTTTATGTTTCGTGTTCAACATGCGACTCTTTAATCATGCCACGTACAAAGAAGCTTTGGAACTGTCCGAATTTCAAAGAGGCCTTGTTGTGGGTCAATCTAAAGATGGAATTAACGTAAGAAAAGTGTGGAGGAAAATCTTCATTGCAAGGCATCTGGCATAAAAGAACAAATTGATGTCAGTCCCAGAAAAGCTGTCAGATATTTCTACAATTTGGCTACTATAGTAGAGCAGAAAGAAGGAAGCCATTTCTTCAACAAGCCAATATCAAGCAGAGAAAAGATTAGGCCAGTGAGATGGTGAAGAGGCCACTAGAATTTCGGGACAGTCATATTCTCTGATAAGTCTAGATTTGCTGTATTTTCTGGCAGTGGTCGCGAGCGGGTCTGGAAACTCAAAAATTTTACATGAAAAGATTACAGCAAACTATGAAATACGGTGGCTATTCTGTGATGCTTTGGGGAGCAATTTTGAACAGAACTGATGGAGTGTAAGGGAAACATAAACTCAGATAAATATTCGTCTATATTGCGGAAAGGACTCGTTCCATCTTCTCTAGTGGTAAAATGATTACCAAAGACTCGTTATTTGTGGAAGACAGGGTTCCTTGACACACGCCTAAAATGACCCAAGATTGGTTGGAAGACAGTGGTATTAAAAAGCTTCCATGGCCAAGCCTGTCACTAGATAAAAAGTGAATACCCCTGGGGCATAATGGACAGGACACTTCATAGAAAGAACAAGAAAGCGTCCTCAAAGCGAGACTTTTGAGATTACTGTATGAAACTTGGCAAAAAATTCTTCAAGAGAATATTCGTCATCTGATCAGTATCATGGGTTCTTGCATTGAAAATGTCTACTAAATATTAGATATATAATAATTAATAAATAATCAATAAATAATTTGAAATTATAATTTCAGATTTAAATAATTTGAACGATTGTCTATTTACTTCTGTCATGTCTATATATGTAATTATATGATGATGATGATGATGATGATGATGATGATGATGATGGGTTTCCTTAGTGTTAGAGCAAACCCACTTCTACTCAATTATTGGCCAAGCCGAAACAATTCCCCAGACCAGTGTGTAGTCGATTCGAACCCGGTATCCATAGTAACAAAAAAAACTTCATAAAGAAAAGGCCATAAGTGTTTACTTGGGTTGTCCATTCGTGAAAATTCAGTTGTGTTGGTCTTTGGATATTTCCCATAGAAGAGTTAAGTTCTGTAGAGGAATGAAAGTATCAGCAGTAGGGACCGGAGAATATGACCAGCCTCGTATTCAGGTAGTTTGGGAACCTGTTCCAAATGGAGAAAACGACAGGAAACTCCTTCAGTATGACAAAGCTAACGACGAACCCTCTCTGTAATCTAATCTCCTGTTAGAAATAGCAGACTAACCTCCCTCAAATCACACTATACCGTTTTAAAAATATGAAGGGATAACTATAATTATATTCCTATATAACTATATTAACTATTGGATAACTATATTCCTAGATAAACTACGTTTTAGTAAAGTTCTGATTGATCATGATGAGAATGATTTAAACAGAAATACTCGATCTGGGTTGTCTGGTCGCTACACAGCAAAAACATTTCTCTTTCAATATCTAATATAATTTTAACTGTTGAAAGATATGTCTGAAAGCAGATGTGTTAATGAGACAGAAAGGAAGAGAGGTGTAGGGGAAATAAGATCTAAATTATCAACATTCTTACCTCTATCACATAAGAGATATCTTTATTTGCTGAGTATTTGTGTCCATTAATACAGGAGAGCTCATCTGTAATATTTTTCAAGCCACGAAATATGTTAATGTGACACTTCTCATAACTGATGTCATCGTATGACGTCACGTTGTATATGGACAGCTGTTCCTCCGAGAGATCCTTGCATTGATGATCTGGAGTGTAACCTGAAAAGAAAATGCTATTTCTTAAATTTAAAGTTCCTTTTATTTTATGTCAAAATGTCTGAGATAAGTAGTCTTATAATTTTCTCAGATTTTTAACCCCATCTTCAAATATGAAACTACTGCGTTTTCCTCAGTTTCGTCTCCAATCATCTCAAAGCATTCTATTCCTGGATGTGTACAGAATAATAGACTGGATCCGTACCATAAAATTTAATTTATTTCTCTTTTTAAAAAATATTAATTCTCTTTGCTAACCGCCTTCTCGTAATGTAAAAATTGAAGTAGCCTGTGGGTGTAATAGAGTCTGGTATCGCTTACATAAGGGTATGTATTGTGTTATTTCATTGAGTGATAATTTCATAGTGTTTTGTGTTATTTTAGATATGAGAGTGAAAATGTTATTTGGAGTGCGGTTTGCGCCAAACAGTAAACGTTTTGACTGCGTGTAATGTTGTCTTCCTTGTAGAATATCTTGACCGTCGGACAAAACGCTTTGCTTTATTCCGTTGCGGCACGTTACATTCTGATTTTACATATCGTCAACGTTAAATTTATCTTTCATTCTTTCGAGATCGATAAAATAAAGTACCAGTCAATTACTGGGATCGATGTAATAGACTAACTTCCTGCTTACATAACTGTCGGTCTTATATCTAGTTCAGAAAGTATTAGGACAGTGAGTAGGCAGAATCATTAGTTCGCCAGGGAAAAAACATGCTTTGTGGTATTTTTTCAGTCTCTTTACATCTTGAGTTCAAATTGTTCCAAGGTCAGCTTTGCGTTTCATGTTTTCGGAGTCGATAAAATAAAGTACCTGTCAATTACCGGGGTCGGTGTAATCTACTTGTCCCACTTCCATCAAAATTTCTCGTGCGACAGTTAGAAAAAATATAATAACAAAGCTATTATAAGCTAAATTATTAAGCAGAGATTTGGGGAGACAAGGTTCCTCAAATTTCAATAATCTTTCTTACACCATTTGTTCCTTTTGCCTTGTATAGTCGTACCTGGTCTTGTTACTGCTGTAGTATTGTCTGTATTTATGGAGAAATCCCATAAATACTGAAGTTATCATTCACCATACTGGAACTGAAGCATATTTATACCATTTTCCCATCATTTTAAATTCACACACTTAGCTAACATCTTACTGTACTCTTTCATAGATATAGCCATGCCTGCATTGAAAATCTCTTTATACTAGTTTACTGTACTTAGTTTCGAAATGGTTAATACTTTCGTCCCCTTTTCCACATATTCTGTATTTACACTCTCATAAGATTTATAACTCTTTGTATCAAGTTTGGTCTAATGGCTTGTTCTTTTGTGTCTATAATTAGTGATTCGGTGTCTCGTCTCAGGTTTCCACATGTCAAACATCACTAGTGTTAGCGTTCTTTTTTCTGAATATCGTCGAACAACAAGTTCACGTATAAAATATGTTTTGTGTTGTTATGAATTCTTGAGCGCGGACATTGCTCACTGCACTGTCTTACAAAGAGAGGAGGTTTTCACTGAAGCCATCATAAGATGTTTCTCTGGTTAAAGGTGGGAAGGCCGAGAGCGTGTGTATATCTATTCGTGGCAAAAAAAGGATACCTTAAATGATTAAGGGAGACTTGACAGCTATCTGGGTGAATGTCTTATACGCAGAAAAAAAAGGAAAAGCCTACGGAGCCAAAAACCTGACATTCACAAACAGAGATTGTGCGCGAAATACTGACTCATATGCTTGTGCTTATCAAAAAGATTCCGGGACTAGTTATATTGAATAAAAAATATAACTCATCTACCTAAGTTTTAACATCATCTTCTTCGAAATAGTCACCTTGCGCAGCAATACACCGATCCCAGCGTTCCTGCTATTTTTTGGAATCCAGTCGTTTTCCGTAAGCGAGTCTGAGACCTTCTGCGATTTGCTCTGGATTTCGACAATGGTGTTAAAACGGCGACCTCTGAGCCGTAGGTGCCAAATCTGGTGAATGAGGCGGGTGCAGAAGCAATACCATGTTTCTTTTGGTGAGAAACTCACGAGTGAGGAGAGCTCGGTGACAGGGTGGATTGTCGTCATAAAGAATTCAATTCTTCGCTTTCCACAGATCCGGTCGATTTTGCCGAATGCCCTCCCTCAAAAGCTTCAAAACTTCGCAGTAGAACTCTCGATTGTCGGTGTCGCACTGTGGGGCGAATTCTCGATGTACAATACCACTTTTCTTGGATGACGCTTGTAGCAGGTCTTCTAGATTGCTCATAATCTTCCTAGGTCGTTCTTCCCCTTTCGAAGTTCCAGTACCACTCAAAGCATTGCGTACGAACCATTGCCTCGTTGCAGTAAGCTTGCCAAAATATGCTCAATGTTTTTTGTAGCTGCCTTTCCAGGTTTAACGCAAAATTTCACGTTGGGTCTTTCTCAGACTACAGCATATACGTGATAACAAAGACACAAATCTCACAATTTGCGAAGTAAACATAGCAATGTCACTCGGCACACTGACTTATCTATGTCACTGCTAGCTCTCATTGTGCACGCAACCATGTGCTGTCATCTGTTGGCGCGATACAGAACAAGTCCCGGAACATTTTGTCACCATTAGAGGTATAGCAAATGATTGTGGCCCTTCGTTTGACACTAAACGTATGGATAAAGAGAAATCCTACGTGGTTGGAAGGTGATCAACATTGACATGCTAGCCTTAAGGCCCACAATGCTAATCTAGAATCTATACCTTGTTGGCTCTGGGTTTAAGGCAATATGACTGATGATGTAGGATAGAAAACCCAGTTGTTATACTTGTGACAGCAAAAGCCACTTGAAGACTGATCAGGGTTTTTCAGGCTGATGTTCTGGTTGCACCGGTTGCAGATCCGAAATGGCCGAAAGTTGTTCCTCGTTTCAGGTTTCAGATGCAAACGTTGACAAAACACTCTGTCCCATCTATGAAAGTGGAAGAAATCAACTCAGGCCCGATCTAAAAAAACGATAACTATGTAAACAGTCTCCCTACCATAACTAGCAACAACAGTACCAATCCATCGTCTTCTGACGAAAGGAATCGGAACCAAATTTGCAAGCAGTAGCAGAAAACACATTGAAGGTGGGCGAAAGACTTTAATAAGTGGAGAAAACCATTTCATTATTCAGTTACATCGTAGCAAAAATAATAAAAATTCATCCATGAATTTATGCTCAAGTTATCTATTTAGTCGTTAATAATAATAATAATAATAATAATAATAATAATAATAATAATAATAATAATAATAATAATAATCGTTTCTACTAGGTACAAAGCCTGAAATTTTGTGGGGAGGTGACTAGTCGACTACATCGACTCCAGTGTTTCACTGGTACTTAATTTATCGACCCCGAAAGTATTAAAGGCGAAGTTGACCTTGGCGGAATTTGAACACAGAACATGCAGACAGACGAAGTGTCGCAAATCATTTCGCCCGGTGCGCTAACGATTCGGTCAGCTCGCCGCCATAATTTGGTGGAAGAAGGTAAGTCGAACATCGAAGTATTTGACTGGTACTTATTTTATCGGGCCTGAAAGGATGAAAGGCAAAGTCGACCTCAGTAGAATTTGAACTCAGAACGCAAAAGCGGACAAAATGCCGCTAAGCATTTTGGCCGGCGTGCTAACAATTCTGCCATGTCGCCTATAATAATAATAGTAGTAGTAGTAGTAGTAGTAGTAGTAGTAGTAGTAGTAGTAGTAGTAGTAGTAGTAGTAGTAGTATAATAATAATAATAATAATAATAATAATAATAATAATAATAATAATAATAATAATAATAATAATAATAATAATAATAATAATAATAATAATAATAATAATGATTCCGATCATATATAGCATTTCGGTCTAAACTGGACTTCTTCATCGTGAAGCTAAATTTATGACTCTGAGGATGAAAACAGGTGAAATTCTTCAGATGATGAGAAGGTTAATGACTGAATGAATGTATTCGCGCGATTTTCTTTTACCAAATCAGAAAGACAAATAGATAGACAGACAAATATCTCGCAATATAGTGAGAATACAGTGTACATTCCCGTTTTTACTGCGATAAACTTTGATAAATTTGTTTTGAGTAAAGCACGCCATTTCACGCTGCGTCATTCCTACAGCTGAAAACGAATACCAGCCAAGTGCTGGTGCAGCCCTACCACACTTCGACTGTCACATCCTCTATCTTCGCTGAGCCAAGTGTGGAGGGCCCAGAGAGTGTCTCTCATAGACACCCAAAAGAGTCAGCGAAAGCACGGTACATTTATATGACGAGTATGGTGGAAACTGAGACCGCTGATGTTTGGTTTAAGAAATATATGGAATTTTATGATTATTTTATTCACCCCAAAATAATTTAGATATAAATCTACAGGTGACTGGTATAGTGAGTAAAATGAGGTCGATGGGGGATATGATCGTAAAATAAATGATGGCACTTTATTACTTCTTTCTTTGTCTATCCCCGCCTACAGTGGAGCTCATATCCGAAAGGAATGTAAATATGGTGTCACCCAAGTTATTTCGCGCGATTTCCATTCTATTCTATTGTCGACTACTACAATTTCACTGGATCTGGTGGGAGTATGGTTCATGGGAGAAGCGGACTTCGGACAATAACCTATCTTAAATATGCTCTCAGACAACAATACTCGTTCAATGGAAAATTTTGCGTACATTATTTAATGTTATAACAGTTGGATTCGACCCCACGTTTTGCCACTTAGAAATCACAAGTGGATCATGTGCACAATCCTATGATACAACAAATTTAAAATCAGTAAATATTGATGTCCTCTCTATTTCCATTGTGAAACTTGCATCGAATATCGTGTGCTGAAAATATCTTAGGAATTATTATTAATTTTTCGCAGGACACAAGGTTTCCAATCTTGTGGGAAGGTAAATTCAATAAAATCTGTTCAATTCCTAATTGGTATTTATTTTATCAGCTCTTGAAGAATAAATGACAAAGCGAACCTAGAGAGATTTGAACGTACAATGTAAGTTACAACGTAACTAAATAAAGGTATATCAAATTAAAAGCTACTGTGTTATGCATACAATCATGCTTATATAGACATCTGCACACATGACTGCAAACAGCTACACATACTTAGCTACATACACATGTACAGATCTAAACGCACTTACATATACGCGAGCGTACACACACACACACACACACACACACACACACACACACACACATATATATATATATATATATATATATATATATATATACATATACACGGACATACGCTCACACACATCTATAAGGGAGCGTGTGCGTACATTTTCAATGAAGATTAACGGACTTTTCTGGTAGTTAGGCACCTTATCCAAGGGAGATTAATCTGCTGTCTACTTTACTCTAGTTTTATGATAATGAAGCATCAAGACAACACGCTACCTTAAATGTATTCCCAGACAAAAAATATTCGTTCCAAGGATAATTCTTTGTACATTATCTAATTTGTTGAGAGCAAATAAACATCTAAGAAGAGGAAAACTAATTTACATCTTCAAAGACTGATGCAACAGAACCCTGCCCAAAACAACTAACAGCTTACAAGGACTCACTTTATTCTGTAATTTCTCTCACTAGTTTCGGTCTTTGGCTAAGACCAGATTGCTATATTTTTGAATATGTTCGATATTTCCCTTCTAATTTTGGTACGAGGTCAGCAGTTTTGAGGGGAAGAGGAAGTCGATTATATCGACCTCAGTACCTGACTGGTACTTTATTTCATTGAACAAGAAAAGAATGAAATACACAGTTGACGTCGGTGAAATTTAAACTCAAAAGGTGATGAATCGTAAGAAATGCCGTCAAGCATTTTGTCTGGCATGCTAAGGTATTTGGCAGATCCTCACCTTAATATATTTGATAATATTCCTTTCAACAGGCGTGGCTATGGTAAGAAGTTTGGTGCCCAACCATATGGTACCAGGTTCAGTTCCAGTGTGGAACACTGGGCAAGAGTCTTTTACTATAGTCTCGAGTCGACCAAATTTTTGTGAGAGGTGTGAGTCAATTACATTAACCCAAGTACTTGACTGGTACTTATTTTGTCAACCCCTCCCCCTTCACCGAAATGATGAAACAGAATTTGAACTCAGAACGTAGCGGGAGACGAAATACCTATTTCTTTACTACCCACAAGGGGCTAAACACAGAGAGGACAAACAAGGGCAGACAAGTGGATTAAGTCGATTATATCGACCCCAATGTGCAACTGGTACTTAATGTATCGACCCCGAAATGATGAAAGGCAAAGTCGACTTCGGCGGAAATTGAACTCAGAACGTAACGGCAGACGAAATGCGGCTACGTATTTCGCCCGGCGTGCTAACGTTTCTGCCAGGTCGCCGCCTTTAAAGTTTGAGTAGGCAAGAGATTGTCATCCTCTACGTAGTTTGTGAAATAACAACTTTAAGATGTTACTCCGTTGCACAACAACAACAATAAAAATCCTTTCTACTGAAGTCACAAAGCCTGAAATTTGGGTGGATGATTTAAGTCGATTACCTCGACCCCAGTACTCATCTGGTACTTTATCGATCCCGAGAGGATGAAAGGCAAAGTCAAGCTCGGTGGAATTTGAACTGAGAGCATTAAGACGGACGAAATACCTCTAAGCATTTATGTCTGGCGTGCATACGACTCTGCCAGCACGCCATTATGTGCACAAGCCCTGAAATGTAAGAGTGGGGCTACTCATTTACATCAAGCCCAGTGCTCAACTGATAACTTATTTTATTGACTCCGAAAGGATAAACGACAAAGTGGGCCTCAGTGGTATTAGAATCCAGAAGGTAAACCATTGGAAAAAATATCGTTAAGTATTTTATCCAATGTGCCAATGACTCTGCCATCCTGCTGCTTGAAGAAGTGGAGTAGAACTTGGGAATGTATTTCTTATTGACAAAATGACTCCATCCCTAATATCAGGAATCTTGTAGATCTAATACCAAAGTGATTTTTAAAATTATATATTCACTTTCTTGTATTTTTTAAAAGCAAAACTGTATATTTACGATGTATGTAACAATTCTATGGTAAGTATAAATCAAGTGAAGAATAAAATGTAATGCTTATATAACTTACCTATTGCCAGTAATTGGAAAAGACTATGAGATACAATCAAAAGAGAAGACGAAACAAGCTGCTGTCTAATTTGGTAATTACCATAAGTCTTTAAATTGATGAGTAGTTTATCCAAATCATAAACGGCCTCTGTACCAGCCATCTACGAAACTTATGGCCGTGCTATTGGCTGGTGATATTATCGGTATTGTTTTCAGTGATTAGTAACAGTCGCCGCGAAGTTGTCGCTGTTATGCTGTGAAATCACTGTTCTTATTACATTGGTGAGGTTAATATTGCTAGTTGAAATTTACCAAATTGTTTCAAATCAATAAAGAGACCAACAAGATCATATTCCTTTTCCTGTGATGTCTTTGATCTAAAATTTTTTATCAAAGTTTTTTCGACACGGTATCAACCAAAGTTCCGGATATTGCTATAAAGCGCTGGTCACATTACGATTCGTTGTTTCAATTTTCAAGTGATTCCACCATTTTAGCTCGGCAGGCTGGCCAACAATTCGCCTGGAACGAGTACCAGTCCGTCACAAGGTTACCTATTTACAGCTGAGTGAACTGGAAAAACGTGAAATGAAGCGTTTTGCTCACGAACACAAATCGAAAATATGGTCTTGTAAGGTTGGGTATGACATCCTAACCACTATGCCACGTGCCTTTATTCACTAATACACTCACAATTTAGATATACGGAGTCAAGATATGTCTATTCACGTCGAGATCCTGTTTCAAAAAGCCTCTCACCTTCGATCCAGATAAGATAGCAAATTATGCAAATGAATTATGATAATAGCAGGCTTCTAATTTTGGAACAAGAACAGTAAGCTTTAGGGAAAGTGAAGTCAATTACATTACATATTTGTTTTTCATTTTATCGACCCCAAAAAGATGAAAGGCAGAGTCGACTTCGGCAGCATTTGAACTCAGAACATAAAGAGCCGGAAGGAATGTCACTATGTCAAGTATTTTCCTTAGTCATTGCACGGTGATCGCCATAAGCTTTAAGCTTATATAAAAATACCATTATTATTATTTACAGGATTGTATAAAAAAAAACCCATTTGCACCGAAAGCATATAGAAAGTTTGTTTACATATAAAAAAAACAAGCACGAACTGTTATAGCTCTTAAATTTGACAGGAAAATGCCGGCTGATTCGCTGGTGTAGAGGTAACGCACTTAGTCACGTTAACAAAGTGATGTGAGTTCCACTTCTACGCAGACAGGAAAGCTTTCTTTCTGTCGAGGGCTTATATGCCTATTTATTAGACTATTTTCCTTAGTCTTTGCAGGCGGGGAAGAAGAAGATGGAGAATAAATGGATGTAATAGCTGATTTAGTTGCATGTTGTAGAAAGATGAAGTTTTTTTTAAAAAAAGCATTACAAATAAATTGGAAGTTGAAATCCCCAAAAGCTAAGAAAAAACGTAAGAAACTACATATATGTTTCTGTCAAAACCAATAAGCAGATAGGAGTTTCCAAACATGTTTCATGCCAAGAAAATTGCTACGTTCATACTATTTTATGGTTGGACTTCTTCAGGGTTCAGAAAGAGCTAACTCTACTTAGGTAATCATCATATCTTTTTGAAGCAAGTGTGTACTGATAGTAGGTTAAAATTTAAAAGTATGTTTAGAGATGTATTTGATTGGTAGGTTTTTCAAATTTGTAGATATCCTATATACATATACAAAATATTATAATTAGTAAACAGATAAATGAAAATAAAAATAAAAAATAAAAAATAAAAAATAAATAAATGTAATACAAGGAAAACCTAAATTCTAAAGATGACTCTTAGTAGATTAGTGAGAGATGCATATGCTGTTATTTTTGATATGCTCAGTTCAGAAATATCTGAGACATTTGCATTTGCACTTATGCATCGTGCTAGTCTCCCGTTGTAGGAACTAGCAGTAGTCACCCATCATGTGTGGATTGAATCGGCCTTGATACCTTGTTTCCATCCCAGCCTTGTCCTAATGGGACTTCTCACTATGCACATCACTATGGGTATCAAGATTCGTTGGAAAAAATCGAGATGAGAAAGCAAGAAGTGCATTTGAAGGGACATTCGGCATCCCATTATTTCATACGCTGTTAGTATGTGGCTTATTAAATCAGCATAGTTTTCAACTTTCCTAGAAAGTTCTGTACAACTAACATGAATCCCATGCCGTCAGCTCAACTGGATTCAGTTTACCTTTGAATTTGCTATCAGATATCAATTCTCTGATCTCGGGTCCAATGAAAATGCCTGCTTTCAGTTTTGCATCACTTTTCTCTGCACCAAATTTTACTTTTAGGTACTGGAAGCCACAACTATCGTATATCATTGCTTTTACGAACTTTTCATGAGGCCAAGTTTGATATTAAGTGGTAGAAGGAATATCGTTTACGGGTCTACCAGTGACATAGGTTGCACATTGCACTGACCAACTTTGCGCTCATCTCTTTTAGGCCAGTCTTTTACAGTATAAACACACACGAAGCACATATTTTTGGTATATCCCAGCTGCAGTCCTAGAAGGAGGGGAATCACCTTTAAATCACCACAGATATTCCACTTGTGAACTGAGTAATCAACTCCTTTCAGAATGAGTTCCATCGATTCGCAAGTTTCTTCCATACCGACAACTTGACTCACAGGAATGGAAAGGTTTTCCTTACCATAATGAGGCAACACAGCCTTGAGGCTAACCTTACTCGTGTCTATAGACAATCTCCATTCGTTAGCCACATGGACGTGTCCTAGATTTTGCATGATTGAATTAACGTTAGTACAGAAACAAGTATTATTTTCTTGCTTGAAAAAGACAGATAAACCTTTATGGCGAGAAATGAAAATAGAAATTTTCGTGCCTTGTTGTTGGATATTCCGTTGTTGCAGTTTGGATCCTAAAACTTCTACATTCTTCTTTGACAATGCTAGGTCTCTTACTAAATCGGTCAAATCTTGATTAAACTAGCCTGGCTCATTTTTTTTAGAATCACCTACGTACTCTTCGTCGATAGGAGAGTCAGGAGATTCATCGGGCGATGTGTCCAGATTTTCAAATGAAGCATGTGAGAGGGGAACTGGGACATGGTTTTCAAAGTCATGTGGGACCGGTTTTAGAGCCAACTTACAATCTACATTCACAATTTTTACTTTGATCTTCTTTGAGAAACCACTAGTATTAGTCATGCAAAAGTAACACTCAGACATGATTGGTTGGCTCACGCCATACCATTGGTACAGCAAAGGGCATTCCCTTCCGTTTTCTATTCAGCCACTGTGTAACTCCTGAGTAACAGACGGTACAGCATATATGAGGTGCCCACTTCTTGTCTTGGTCCCCAACCTTACACCCAAAATAATAGTTATAGGCAATTTTTAATTTGGTGCCAATGTTTCTCCGCTGGTCACGCAAAGTAAATTTTCCACAAACATAACAAAAGTTGTCTGGGTGATACACACAGCCTTCCCTATTCATGATTTAACACAATGAACACAGAAAGAGAGAAACACATACCACACTAATTCTCAAGTTTTAGGGAAACACACAGACAGACAGACACACAGACACACATTCTCAGTTTTATATATAGAAAGATAATGTCCAGGATACACCAAAGAGCAGAAAGGAATTGTTTGATGCGTGCATCGTAGAGAAAATTTAGGGTTGAAGCATGCATTGTATGAAAATAAACAAGTAAAAACATCGAATTAAAAAAAAATTCTAGAGGTTCGTATATAATTATTTAGGATGTTAAAAAAGAGAGTAAACAAAAAACCACATGCACCGGGTTTCATGTGGTAAGTAAGTTTTATATCCATAAATTTAGGATTAAATAGAAAGATAAAAAGATGAATGAAGTATCGGAATATAGAAACACTATAAACCAAATATGCTGGGGAATGGAAGTTATTTTAAGATGTGTGATCTATGACAAATAGGACTTATTCATGGAACGTTAATTTATTAGGATATGTAGGTAGATATTTAAATAGTTATTTAAAATGCCGTTATGAGATGAAAGAAAAATATTGGATATATGCGCGTATATCCATGTGGATTCACAATATTCACATATAGATACGAGGGCATGTAAGCAGGCATGGATAAGTATATACAACATGTATACACATACATATGCATATATAACGTGACGTGAGATGACGGGTTACCAGTTATAACTGACTGTGTTTTTGTTGTGGTAGTCAGCAAATATAACTGTTTACTCTTGTAAATATAAATACCACCAATTATAAACCTCAGGTTAGGCTGCGTTTATATGTATATATGTAAGTAAAAGTTGTTGTGTCTTTGCGAGAAGTTTATGGATGTAGACAGAACGCTAGATGTAATATACAATCGTAGCAGCGTGTATGTATGTTGAAGATACCAACATTTCACTAGTAGGTCATAAGACAGTTTAAATAGGATAAGAAGATGTGTGTTTGATAGCAAGGTAAAACTATCTGTGGAAGTGAATTTAAGAAGTCATATCTTAAGAATGCTATTTCGTTTCTTCATACTGGGTTGACTGTATTTTCTTGTGTTGACCGAAGCTTGAGTATATCTTCATGAAAGTGCATGCAAATAAATCTTTAATTAATTTTCCTTATAATCAAACGATGAGAATTCGTACAGATAATACCAAGAGAAGGACTAGATTTAACACCAATAATTTATTTACAGAAAGTAAAAATATATACAATGAATTTATCACAACATAATAGTGTTAGGAAAAATTGCAGTATATATCAAGAAAAACATATTTTAAAAGGAATATGTTGCGAGAATAACGACAGGAACATTTTTCTTAGCTAGTTTTTCAAAACTACACTAAAAAGGTAAAGAATAGCATGACATAAGATTATGATGGATGAACAAGGCAAAATAGCATTGCCAGAATGAATAACGAGGTTCCGTGTGGCAAACCAAGTGTCATTAAATAAATTCCCCAAAATCAGGGTTTTTATAACTGCCATAAACTTGATTCTAAGAACTTTTCTCCATTGTACGCGCGTGCGTGTGTGTGTATATATTTACATACATATATACATATAGCATATAATAATGCATAACATGAAGACATAAATCAATCGATATCAAAATGTTCATCTGACCACACCAGAATTTTGAACATGACTGTATGTACACACACAAACACACACATCTTGATATAAATTCACCATGTCGCGCACATATGGGTATGATGCATGTGCGTGCTGCACCCTTATCAGACGGGTAGTCATGGTGGCTATATTGGGCTTCGTATATTTGTACCTCAGTGTCACTTAGATTGCATGCACTGCTCTCTCAATAATGAAAGTAATAATAATAATAATAATAATAATAATAAATATTAATAATAATAATAATAATAATAGTAATAATAATAATAATAATAATAATAATAATAATAATAATAATAATAATAATAATAATAATAATAATAATAATAATAATAATAATAATAATAGTTTCACTATCGTTAACTGGTCAATTACTGAAATATGTAATCGTGACAGAAAAATACGAAAACTGTTGACAATGCATAGAATGCACTACCCCAAGGCAGATATAGAACGACTTTATCTGCCAAGAAAAGAGGGAGGCCGTGGACTTTTACAACTGGCAATAACAATGAAGATTGCTACAATTGGCCGAGACACCTACCTGAAAAATCTGAGGACTGGCTGTTAAAACCTGTCTCAAAACAAGAAAACAAGAAAGCATCATACTCAGTTACAAAACAGGCAAAAGAATATCTAAGTGAATTCCGAATACAACAAATTTCGGAATTAGACATACAAGAAACACGCACAGAAAAAGCTAAGCGCATGAAAACCCGTGCTAAAACTGCTGCCTTATATATTCTGAATGATAAATGGCAAGAAAAACCTCTCTATGGCAAATACCCAAAGAGAGCGAATAATGCAGATGTTGACAAAGCCCTGGCTTAAAATCTGAAACAGAAGGGTTTATCATAGCAGCTCAAGATCAATGCCTACCAACAAGGAACAACCAGGCCAACATATTAAAGAACGGCAGTAGCCCAACATGTCGTGTATGTCAACAACAAAATGAAACCATTGATTATGTTTCTCCAAGTGCAGTCTTCTAGCGCCTATAGAGTATCTCAACAGGCATGATAGAGCTGCACAATGTATTCACTGGGTAATTTGCAAAAACCTGGATTCCCCCATGAAAAAAACTGGTGGGAACACAAACCGCCTCCAGTGCTTGAAAATGATCACATCTCACACCTCTGGAACTTCACCATTCAAACTGAAAGAAAGATAGATGCAAATAGGCCAGACATCATATTGAAAGACTTCAGACAAAGTTATTGATATGACTGTCCCAATCGATATAAACGTATCTGTCAAGACCTACCAAAAACTGAGCAAATATAAAGATCTTGAAATAGAAATCAGCAAAATGTGGAAGCTGAAGACTAAAACAATACCTGTTGTCATAGGTGCCCTGGGAATGATAGCAAAAGGGGCTGATTGCTACCTAACTCAGATACCAGGAAACCCCAAAATGGCAGAAATTCAAAAGATAGTGCTCATGGGAACAGCTCATATCCTACGCAAAATACTTTCTATGTAATCTCAAGTTTTAAAACAAACATGATTTTCGCATGGTTTTTTTAAAAGCATCCACTAGTACAACATTAAATACAAAACCAAATATATGGCACACTAGGCATAACAACAACATTAACTTCCAACCTGTTGTCTCTTGGGGTCTCTGGGTGAGACTTGGAGCCAACTTGTACAAATGTAAAGCAAAAGTGAAACATAGAATAATAATAATAATAACAATAATAATAATAATAATAATAACAATAATAATAATAATAATAATAATAATAATAATAATAATAATAATAATAATAATAATAATAATAATAATAACAATAATAATAATAATAATAATAAAATAATAATAATAATAATAATAACAATAATAATAATAATAATAATAATAATAATAATAATAATAA
>NC_043007.1:49186310-49328810 GCF_006345805.1 Octopus sinensis | reverse complement strand
ATATTCATTGATAATTTAGTTATTATTCAAATATTATATAATTATTTGATTTGAAATTAAATTTAATAATATGAATAGTGATTTTTTTTTCGTTAAATATTTAGGTAAATTAGATATTGACTATAACTGAGATTAGATTATTTGTGGGTTTATTATGTTTTTTTAAAAGCCATATTATATCTGAATAGATATAATTTTAAATTTTTAACTTTAAATTTAAATAATTTAAATTTTGAATTTTATATTTTATATATTTTGTATTTTATATTAATTAATTTTATTTCTATGTTTTGGTTTATGTTTTTCACTGTTTGATTTGCCTAATAGTGGTTTTATCTCTAATTTAATTTATATTTATACTGTAAAATTAGATTTAATCCTAAATCTAATTTTTCCCTGTAAGTTTGGATTTGCTCTCTATTATTATTATTATTATTATTATTATTATTATTATTATTATTATTATTATTATTATTATTATTGTTATTATTATTATTGTTATTATTATTATTATTATTATTATTATTATTATTATTATTATTATTATTATTATTATTATTATTATTATATATATATATATTGCACAACTGCAAAACCTGTAAACCACAGCAAAACTATTAAAAAGAAAAGAAAAATTCCAAAAGAAAAAAAGTCAGAAATTTAAAAATCCCACAAGGTGAACATATCTACCTCCTACTATTCCCAAAGATTGGAATATCTACAATTTCCTGTGAATATTTTAAATCTCCCTCAAAATATAATGAGTTAGGAAACTTACATACCCACAACATTCGAACATACAAACAAACAGCTTTAAAAAATCAACCTTTAATATCTACAATTACTGTGTGAATACTTATCCTTTCCTCTCTCCCTGAGTATCCGAAAATGTAAACATCATGCTCCATTTTATTCTAAAAACACTACCATTTCTCATTGTGCGGTCATGCAAAAGATCATATTTAGTAAATCTTAAAACTTTACTATCTACAACTTGTTTTCTTTTCTTTTTGACTTTCAATGAACATGTGAAAATGTAAACATCTTTTTCATTGCAAATGTCTTACTCTATTCTCCAACTGGACAGACAAACGAACATCTCAAGAAAACTTTTAAACTTTAATATATTACCCAAATACGTAAACACACCTTTTATTGCAACAACACAATTGAATTCAGAAATTCAAAAGTTCAACGACGTGAATATCAGTATATATGTGTGTGTCTGTATGTATATATATATATATATATATATATATATATATATATATATATATATATATATATATATATATATATATATATATATATATATATATGTATGTATGTATGTATTATTGTTTTTTCTACCAGCAATTACAAATAAACAGGTTGAATTGCTAGTGGTAGTAGGCCAATGGTTGTAGTAAGGTCACTGGTAGTAGTAAACACATTTCACCTCAGCTAACTCAAAGGGTGCGAAGATTCCTTTGTCTCTATGGCTGACCTCCCCACCGTCTGCCGAATTTATTTATACACCTGTAGGATATGATCTATTCACCAAACTGCTACCCAACTATCTCCCCCAACAATGGTAGTGGTGGTGATGGTGGTAATGACAAAAATAGAAATAATGATAATATGTAGCAGCTGCTAATACTACTAACACTACAATAATACTACAACTACTACTATTATGATAGCACAGAAATATAAGGCCCAACTAGCACCCTTACCAGTACCAAGGCCCCTGCTACTGTTGCTGCAACCAATGCTACAACTACACATAGAATCAATAATATCAGTGATGATAATAATAATGAAAGGAAACGGGTGGAGCCTCCTCCTCCTCCTCCTCCTATGGGCTGATTAATGATACATCTAGTGTTGGTGTCAATAAAAACACTGGTAATTGCGCAACCTGACAATCGCTACCTCACATGAGGAACAATGAAAAAACAAAATATTTTGAATAACGGTGGTAATGAAACTGAAGCCAATGATGGTGACAGTGTTACACCCGGTAGGTTCAGAGATTCTGGTCCGGCTCCAGCCTGTCGATATCCAGAAAGGGACCACCACACACGGCGTAGATGGAGCAAGCAAATTAATGCTGTGGTGATGGAGTGTTACTACCTGAGCAGCGCGGTAGATGAAAATGGTGTTCAGATTAGGGGTTACCGACAGCGTATGTATGATCATTGGAGAGAAAAGGGATTATTTCAACTCACAGAACAGAGACTGTGTGATCAAGTTAGAGCAACAAGAAAAAAATATTGGTTCACAGAAGTAGAGCTCGATTCTATCAAAAGACGGATCATGAAAAATAGCAGCAGAGATAACAATGAAAATACAGTTCTTACTAATAAAAGTAATCCCATTGCACAGGAAAGGAGCAGTGGTAGTTTACTTGATGTGAGTCATATAGATGATCTAAAAGAAGACAATAAAACTAATAGTGACATGACAGATGAATAAAAGGCAATCTACGACAGAATAAAGGTAAGACTACAGGAGAACGATTGCGACGTTATTTGCAACCTTAAAAAGGTTGATCGATGGAAATTGAACCAAGAAACGAAAAATGTCAATGAAGTTCTGAAATACATCAGAACAAACAACATTACAGAAACAAATAATTTGATCAAGGCAGCGAGTATTGTTGTAGCAGAAAACGTGGGTGTTGATGTCAAGAAAAAGAGACATAATGGGAGTGACAAAAAAAAAAAGATGCATGTTAGAAAAGAAGAATGCAGGCAGGGTTAGACATGCTGTCGAAGGAAATCTCAGTGTTAGACCGAAAAAAGAAAGGGGAGCTTAAAAGCGAACAAAAATACAGGGCACTGGAAAGGAAGTATAATATTGAAAGAATGGACCTGAAAGTTGTAAAGGAGGAACTGAAACAGCGCTTCGTTGCAAAGAGAGCAAAGATGGTTAGATATGACCAAAGAATGAAGGGTTACCACCAGAATAGGTTATTCAGAGCAGGTCAGAAGAGATTCTATAAAGAAATAAATGGAGAGCGTACAGATGAAAGTTGATACCAGATAACATTGAAAGTCAAAGGTTTTGGAGTGACATCTGGAGCAAAGACAAGGAGCAGAAGAGGGATGCTGAATGGTTGCAAGAACTGAAACAAACAGTAGTCTGTCCAAAACAGGCAGATCTAGTCATTTCAGTTAGGGAAGTGAAGGAAATAAGCAAAAAAAATGAGCAACTAGAAGACCCCGAGACCAAATGGAGTTCAAGGCTACTGGATCAAAAGATTTGGTGAATGTCATGCACGAATAGCTGCGCGAATCAACACCTTGTTAAATGCCGACCAAGTAACATCAGAGTGGTTAGAATTGGGTAGGACAGACCTGTGCCAGAAAAACATATTGAAAAAGGTAATACAGTAGACAATTACAGGCCGATATTCTGTTTGCCACTTATGTGGAAGTTATTGACTGGAATACTGGCAGAGTAAATGTACGAATATCTGGAAAAAAATGGAGTCCTGCCACATGAGCAGAAGGATTGCAAGCGTAAGTGCAGAGGTACCAAGGATCAACTCCTGATAGACAAAACTGTACTTAGATGCTACAAGAGGAGGAAAAGTAACTTGCGTGTCATGGATCGACTATCGTAAAGCGTATATGATCTCATATTCTTGGATTGTGGAGTTTATGAACCTATTTGGTATTGCATCGAATGTTGAGCGATTGCTTGGTAAAAGTATGGCGATTGGAGGACGGACCTGGAGGACGGAAGAAGTTTAGGGACAGTAGAAATTAAGAATGGCATCTTCCAAGGGGATTCCCTGTCCCCACTGTTCTTTGTACTGTGCTTGATATTACTAACACTGATTCTGATAAAAGCAAAAGCCACCGATGAAAAGTCAACCATTTGTTATTCATAGATGACCTCAAACTTTATGTTGATACGGTGTATACCTTCAGTGCTGATATCAAAATGGAGTTCGGACTGAGAAAGTGTGGTGTTTTAGTCTTGAAGAGAGGCAAAATAAAATGTATGGACGGGCTAACGATACCGTCGGGGTTGGTTATGAAACAGATAGAAGAGACGGGCTATAAGTACTTGGAGATTTTGGAGATGGATAAATTGATGGAGAAAAAATGACAGAAACATTTAAGGTGGAGTACTTGCGCAGACTGAGACTGATCCTTAAGTCGAAATTAAACAGACGGAATAAGATCGAAGCTATCAACACCTGGGTGGTTTCACTCCTTAGATATGGAGCAGGAGTAATCGTATGGACAGCAGACGAACTAAACAGCTTAGGCAGAAAGACAATGAAGTTGCTATCTAGACATGGGTCACTCTACCCAAAAAGTGGCACTGACAAAATGTATGTACAAAGAAAAAGAGGAGGAAGAGGACTTATTGGAAGCGAACACAGCATTAGAGCAGAAGAAAACAACATAGAATGGTATGTAAAAATTCCACAGAACCGTTATTATTAGAAGTAAGGTCAGATTTTTGTAGGATGAAAGATTTCAAAGTTAAAGCACTATACAAGAAATTGAAAACGAATGAAACTGAAAATAGGTGGGTAAAGAAAATAATGCATGGTCAATTTCGTAGGGATGTTGAAGATAAGACAGACAGAGAAAAAAGATGTCTGGATGACTAAAAGTGATTTCAAACCGGAAAGGGAGGCTCTAATCTGTGCTGCCCAAGAGCAAGAACTAAGAACAAACTACATAAAATACAGAATAGACAACACAGTAGAAAGTGATAAGGGCAGAATCTGTGTCAAAACGGTGAAACCGTATGACACTAACCCAGAAGGAATATAAGAGACGCCACGACAACATAGCAAGGCTTGTCCTTTGGACACTTTGCAACAAGTATGGACTTGACAGACCAAAAAATTGGAACGATCACAAACCTGAAGGCATCGCCGAAAATAGACATGCAATGATCCTATAGGATTTTATGATTCATTGCAAACATGAGATAGAGAATAGGAAGGCGGACATAGTCTTAATTGAGAGAGAAAACAAACTATGCTGGATCATAAATATAGCATAACCAGCTGACAACAAGGTATGGGATAAGGAAGAAAGAGAAGTCGAGAGATATGACAGGTAGTTAAGCAGCTGTGGTCGATGAAAAAGGTAGCAGTAGTACAAATAATTGTCGGAGCTCTGGGAACAGTGAATAAAACAATCTTGAGAAGTACGTGGAACAAATAGGGGATGCAATAAGGGTGGAGCACTTGCAGGAAACAGCATTGCTTGAAACCGCTCGAATACTCCGGAAGGTGCTCGAAAAATAAGAGGTGTTACCTTAGTTCACTGGTAGTGAACAGATGACACTATAGTATATCTCCAGCGTTAGAAGCTGAGCAAAGGTAATAAAAATAATTATAATGATGATGGTGATGATGATGATGATGATTTCAAATTTTTGCTCAAGGCCAGCAACTTCGGGGCGGGGCGGCAAGTCGATTAATAATAATAATAATAATAATAATAATAATAATAATAATAATAATAATAATAATAATAATAATAATAATGATAATAATAATAATAATAATAATAATAATAATAAAAACATCTGAGAGCGATAAAACACTGCTCCGAAATCTATCCAAAAACGTCGGGAATAAAGCTATCGCGTGGAGTCAGAAATAGCTGACAAAGGGTTGGACTATATACGAGTAAGTACTACTAATTGAAATTTATTTCTATTTTCCAAATGAAATTATGTATTTTTAATGGATATCATCCCCATTGCTCGCACATCACATGTAAATACGCTCGACACATTACGATCCATCAACACCAGACCACCTCCGTCCCAAAACACCATGTACAAAAAAATTACAAATAAATTAAATAATACCGGTATTGTTCAACTCAAGAATAATAATCGGGAAATACGTACTTTAAACTTGTTACACAAAAAGTACAAAAAACTACACGTGCAAAACAATTTAACACCAGAAATGAACGGACTGGTACCCTATGAAAATGATGACTGTCAAAATAAAGAGCCGGACGTTGTTCCTCATGTCCCGCAAATAAAACCAAAAAATGCATAAATGGACACGTGAGGAGTATATCTCAATCCTACACGCTTATTATACAGTAGTGCTCTACCCAAAGAACGAAAACACAAAAACATATACATATAAAATCTGGAAGAAAAATAACCTAAATAAAGACTTGGATACAACAATGAACCCTAATAAACTAGCTAACATACGAAGATACATACTTAAAATATATCTATAATATATATAGATAGAAATATAACATTTAAAAGGAAAAATACTTCAGGAAAATGTAGATAGTAGCCACACAGCAATGCCAAATAATATAAGAACTGAGACAGTAAAACACGAAGACAGACGTAACATTTCCAACAAAAGCGAAGTAAACGACATAAGACAACAAACCCAGACCATAAGAATGTATAATGATGGGCAAAAGGCACCAAGCCAGAACACCACAGACAAACATATGAACGGGAAGGAAGGCGAAACAAATCTAGAACCTGGAAACAGTGAAAGGGAACCTAATGATTATGATACTCTAAATGAGCATAATCAAAGAACTGAAAGCCACATATCTCAGTATGGACCACTGATTGTACCTCCCAAATATTAAAATAGATAATAAAACAACATCAATAATAAATAGTATGAATCTGGCCGTCACAGAACTAATAGCCACAGAAACAAATGTCAATATCACCGAGCTAAATGACATAATTTATGCAGCTGCCACTGTGGCCACAAAAGAAGCTGGAGTACTAAAAAAAAAACGTGGATAAATAATATCTAGAAAAAATAGAAAACAAAAGAAAGGATCTGTCAATCCTTAACGAAACTAGTAGACAATCAACACTACTTAGCAACAAAAAGAGAACAAAAATACTGTGCAAATACAACATTACAGAAAAAGGGTCCACCGAGCAGCTTTTGTTCCCTCTTGTCTCAGAGCATGTGCCTTGGCTCAGACTATGCAACTTTCTTGCTTGGCGTTGAAGTGTCAACACGTCATTTGCAATATCTTTCCTAAGCGCCTTTTCTAACTTTTACGCTAAATCATCCTCCAATCTATTTCTTTCTACGGCTAAAACTTTGCTAAATCTGACTGATTCTACTTTGATGGACCCTTTTTGGTCTACACTACTAGTTATTGTTGATGATTGTCCCTGTCAAAGCTTTCTGAACTAACTCTTTAATCCTATCTCTGTAAGCTTGGCACGCTGAGATTGACGCGTTCAGCTTCCAGTAGCCGTGGCCCTGTCTACGTATGCTATCTAAGTCGACCTTACAGGTTACTCATTTGTGATCTGTGTAGCCGACGATTTGAAATTGTTGACATCTAATACTCTCCCTGTCTAAAGACCTGCAAAATTCTCTGCGGTTTTCCCATGTCCACATTGACACACTCGGGAAATCCAGTCGGACAGTTGAAACTGTCTGAGCAGGTTTGCGAGGCTTTTGCAATCCCCTTTCCTATCTGTTTGAATCACACAGTCCAATTGTGCATCTAAGATGGCATTGAAATCAACCATTAACACTAAAGGTAGCGACGAACCCAGGAAGACCCTCCAGACGCCTGAAGCATTCCGGCTATCCTGCACCTGTCAGTGCGTAAACAGCCAGCAGCCTGAAGGCCCCATCGTCACTCCCTTTCACGTCCAGGACCATCGGCTTCCCTTCTGGGTCCAATAAGACTTACGTTATTTCAACATCCAGACCTTTCTGAAACAATACCGCAGTACCCCCACCACTCATTCTCCACCGACACGGAGATGCATATATCTTGTAGTCATCGAAAATGGGCACGAAAGCTCGCGGTTCGGTTAGTCTGGATCCAGTAATGACTATTACATCTATTCCTCGTGGCCTCAGGTCTTTCAATAGGCAACCTTGTTTCCAAGGGGACCCAGGCCACATATGTTTATGCAACCTATTTTGAGTATGACCATTTTAGTGGCTGGTAAGAAGAAAAAGGAGAGGACTACTTACCATTAGCACTCTGGGGTGGTAGCGGAGCAGATGTCCCGCCCCTTAAGTGGGATGTGGTGGTCTCCATAACCAGGGGTTTATAGAGTCTCCAGGACACTTTCGTGTTGAAACCTCTAATCACCTGTGGAAATTTGGATTTTATGTTGCTCTATGTATGTTGCGATGCTCGAGGTATGTGTGTGTGGTGGCGGTGTGTTATTCGGGGAGAAAACAAAGTCAGTCATTTTGATGTCTGTATATTTCTTTATGTTTAATAGTAAGTTTGTGTTGTCTGTGTTTATTGCAGTGAATTTTGTGATGTTTTTTTGTTGTTTTCGCTTACTTTTTGTGTTGACCCTGTTGTTCCTTATACTGTTGGCTATGACTGTGGATTTGGTGGTGATGGTATTGGTGAATATGTTGGAAGCATGGGTGTTGGTGTGGTGTTGTTTTCGAGTGATTTTGATTGCGTTTTGGGAGATACAGCTTCTTTGTTTATTAGTGTGCTGTTGCGACTTTTTCTTTGTCTTTTACATGTGACTTCTGTCCACTCAATTCTGTCGGCCTCTCCGCACGACATATCTGAGTGGTCAGAGTTGGGAAGGGGTAGTTCCAGTAAGTCGAAATTTGCTGGTGTTTTTTGCTCCTCTGGCGAAGCGGGGTTGTTGGTGTTCTTGTAGACGCTGTGGTGGTGGTGTTGTCAGCGCTTCTATTATTGTTGGCGTTGTCTCTCGTGTAGTTGTTGTTGTTGTTGTTGGTGGTGGTCGTGGTGGTGGTGGTGGTGGTCGTCGTCGTCGTAGTGTTTTTGCTGGAGCCCCCTTCCTTTATTTTCTTAAGGTTTCTTCTCTTGTTAGGGCTGCTTTTGCTGTTGGGGTTTGCTTCTGTAGTTGGGGTTGCTTCAGTTGCTGTGGTGTCGGTGGTGCTTGTGTCAAGGAGGTAATTCCCACCTTATGTTTTAGTTGTGGGCAGAAGGCTTTCAAGTTGATTATTCTATCCGCATTGATAAGATCTTGGCCTTCTGCTCTCAACTGCGACGTTCAGCATAGTGCCATCTGGTCAGGAATTTGTTCCAAAGGTCTTGGACCATTATTTGCAATGCCTGACCAGTCCAGTTGTTTTTTTCTTGTTTCTCGACTTTAATGATTCTGATTTTATCTTCCAAGACGAGGAAAACGGCTGTGACAATCCAGTAAGCGTTGATTTCTGGTGGTATCTCCAGTATTTTTATCTTGGCGACGCGCCGTTCAAGTACGTTGGAACTAGAACAAGTTCACTGTTTCTCAGCGGAGCTGTTGAGTGCTGTTTGCCACGTATTCTGTAGCAAATCTGAGTTCAATTGTGCCATATTTCTTACCCCTCGACAGATATGTTACGTCTTTCCAAATGGGTTGCAAGCATTTTTCAACTGCTTTGTAACAGTTTCTAAACGTCTATTTTTTAAAGATATAGTTTTGTACACTATGGTACGTTTGATTATCTATAATATCTTGAGGTACGTTTATCGAAACACATATTTCGCTTTTTCTTTTTAAAATGTTTCTGTAGTCTTTAAGAAAATCTACAGAAATATTATTTCTAGGTTTTGTCATTGCAGCAGAACCTCGGCTATTTAATGCACTGAGCTGTTATTGTTGTTGTTGTTGTTGAGTGTTCAATGTGTTAGTGTTAGTGGTGGTAGTGGGAGGGCTTGGATTCACAGGTGTTCTTTGCTCTTTTCCTCTTCTTTCACGTGTTTCTTTTCTTCTTTTTACTTCTGTTACTCAGCGTTGCACATGCTAGCAAGACTTTGATCGTCCCCCGCTCTGCCTTTTAAGGCGTGGAGTGGGCGGAGAAAATTAATCTTTAAACCTTTTTGGTTGTCTTCCGACAGCAGAATGGGGGAAATCAGAAGGGAAGAAAGAGTTAACACTCTTTTCCAAGGACATTTTTACAAATTTTAAAATTGAAAAAAATGAAAAAAGAGGAGAGTTTAAATTGAAAATTCGCCCCAAGACTCCCGGCCTAACCACTCAGCTTAGCAAGAGCCCAATCGGCCTGACCATAAAAATGATGTAAAAAATTTTCAGATGCAACAATATTATCTGTGAAAATTAAACAAAAACTTACAGCTCACGAACACACGTCCTTCCTCTCTGAAATCCACGAGCAGTTTCAATATAATAATAAAAATATAAAAATAATAATAATAATAATAATAATAATAATAATAATAATAATAATAATAATAATAATAATAATAATAATAATAATAATAATAATAACAACAATAATAATAATAATAATAATAATAATAATCATAATAATAATAATAATAATAATAATAATAATAATAATAATAATAATGATAATTGCCCTGATGCAGTACCTTGCCCTGATGCAGTACATTGCCCTGATGTAGCACCAGGCAGTGGCTCTCATGGCTTCTGATCTTAACTGATTGGAAGTGTTATCATGTACATTATTTTGTCTTGGTATAAAAGATGGGCTACAGCAAATATTCTGCTCAATACCACAGATTTGCTTGTCAGTTGTTTGACCTTAACCAGTTGAGCATGTCCCTTAGTGGCTGACAATATGTGCATCTCTGATCACGAACAGAAGTAGTGGGGGAGCATCATAGCCATGTGCTGAGAGGAATTCTTTGGAGTTTGAATAATTCACCTTTGGAAACATGGGTGTTTCGTTCAACATCCTTAAACGACCCTTATTCAGGGACCGTTTGAGCAGGATGGGTTACTCAACCAGAAGAAAATTCTAACTGGGCCCCACCTGCAAGGTCATGTGCTGTTTATCTTGATATGAGATCACCATGTCGTGCACATGTGGTTGTGATGCATGTGCCTGGTGTACCCTTATCAGCCGGGTAGTCATGATGGGTATACTGGGCTTCATGTATTTGTACCGCAGCACCATTTTGATGGAGAGCGATGCTGTCTCACTCAATACTATTACTAATAATAAAGCAAAAGAATTGTGGTAGATGTTTATAGTTGCTCACAGCAAAAAGTAATGACAAAAATCATCTATTCCCATATACATACACACGCGCGCGCACACACAACACATACAGAGACACATACATATATGTTCACGCACGCACACACAGACAAACACTCGTAAACATTCCCACACACATATGTATATATATTCACATCCATACACACACACACACACATACACACATACACATATATATATATATATATATATATATATATATATATATATATATATACCTTTATTAAATCTCCAAATTTACCACAAAACCCGTCACTCAGAGTTTCACGTTCTCGTTCGTCGGGCAGTTGTTATGACAGGAACGTGAAAATCTGAGTAATAGTTTTTCTGATAATTTTCAGCTTTAAAAAAACATATTACTAAACCTTTGGAATTCGAGTACTATTTTTCGACCTTGTTTTCCACCTATGTTCTCACCTGTGTGTGTGTGTGTGTGTGTGTGTGTGTGTGTGTGTGTGTGTGTGTGTGTGTCTGTGTGTGTGTCTGTCTGTGTGTGTGTGTGTGTGTGTGTATGTGTGTGTGTTGGGTCATCACTTAAATAATGCGTTTATACTTCTTTTATTTTTCAAAATTTAGATAAACAAAGATTTTTTAAAATCTAAAATATATTCTCCTTCATTTCCCACAATGTTCTTCCGTCTATTCGCTGGACATGCAAAGTACCCTCTTCCAAAATTCACTTGTCCGTGACGAAAAATACTCCTCCAATACTGTTCTAACCTCTACCTTAGAAGTCATATTGTTTCCATCCAAATGATTTTGAAGATTGCAGAATAAATGATAATCAGATGAGGCAATGTCCTGCGAATATCGTGGGTGGGACATCGTTTCCCATTCAAACTGCTCCAGCCTTTGGAATGCCATCTTCTCTGTATGTGGCCGAGTATTACCCTGATGGAATAATACCTTTCGTTTGGAATCATAGACAGTTGTTTTTCTTCTATCGCTGACTTAAGCCGTTCAAACTGCCCGCAGTAGATGTCTTTGTTATCGTTTGTTTGGGGTTTAAAAGTTTCAAGTAGACTAAATCATACTTATCCTACCAAACAGATAACACTTTCCGTGGGTGAAGACTTTTTTTGCCTGGGTGCCGATCTTTCTCCTTTCCGTACCCACTGTCTTCGGCGCTTGACATTTTAGTAGAGAACCCATGTTTCGTCATCAGTTACTATTTCGTCCAAAAAAATGTTCATTCGTGAGATGTGACAGCAGAGAATTGCACACATTCACTCTCTGTGCACGATTAGACTCGGAAAGTTTATGAGAAACACTTTGACCAAATTTGTTGGTTTTTGTCGATGAATGCTTGAATAACCAAATCCAAGCTTTGCTGCTAGTTCCTCAACAGTTACGATGAGATTTTGTTCCACAAGGGTTTCCAGGAGGTCCTCCTCGAGCTCTACGTATCTTCCAGGATGAGGCACGCCTTCTAGGCTGTAGTTTGGGCTCGGAACTACTATTGACATTGGCTTGCCCTTATTATCATTGACACTGGCTACCCCTTATTGTCCGATCCCCATAAAATGCATTAATATTCCTCGTAATTTCCATTGCGTTGATGCCTTTATTGAATTCATAAAACGAAATATGCCGAATATGCTCCTTTGTCACTTCCATTATAGCTTTGAAAAAATAACTGTTAAAACCGAACTGAACTCTTCAAAACTTGTATTAGGAATAAGTACAAGATAAAATTACTACCTGCTTTTATAACAAGTTGATGCAGGTAGTTTATCCCGTCCCCCTCCGACTTTCAGTTCATGCAATTGAAAAAGCCGCATTATTTACCAGATGATCCTATATATATATATACAGAGAGAGAGAGAGAGAGAGAGAGAGAGAGAGAGAGAGAGAGAGAGAGAGAGAGAGAGACAGATACAAGTTTTCCCTAAAACTTATTCACTTATTGATGTTTATAAAACCAGTATTTATTAAAATACATTTTTTTAAAAAATGTAATAGAAACGATTTGTTTGATGTATGCCTATTTCAAACTGATTTATTCTGGTCTAGCCCCAAGAAATGGAGTCGCAAACATCAAGGAACGTTTCACTCGTTATTTCAGGGTATTCTCGTTCTATAGGTGTCCGCCAATTCGTCGTCTGTTGCCGACTTTGTACAGTAAACTTTATTATCCCCATAAAACATTCGAGTGTTGTGAAGTCCGGTGGCAAAATCTGAAGGTAGGCCTTTAGATTACTATATTAGTGCTTGTGAGAAGTACCACATCTTGGAAGTAAAGCTCCAAATTTTGGAAGTCCTCTTGAATGCTTGATATAACAGAGTGTTGCATCAGTTTCAAGTAAGTAGGACAAGTAAAAAAATAACGGTCCAGTTTGCGAACAAAACCTACCATACTGTAAACACCCGGTAAATTAACATGATTTTCTTCCGAAATATGTGAATTTTCAGGTCTGCAGTACATGTTGTTGTGTCAGTTGATTGAACTATTTGGTTTAAAAGTAGTCTCATCACTCTAAACTTTCTTGGAAAGTGTGCATTTTCTGAACGTCTTGCCAAGCACCACTCGCAAAACTCCACTTTTCGGATGGAATCATTTTCAGTGTGAGATTGGACTGTGGTTGGAATGTAACTTTTCCAATAGCAGTGCTTCAAATGCGAAAGACGCTTGATTATGAGATTTCTAATTCAAGTTACACTTGTCGCAGGTTTTCTGGAATACTGACAATAAGTTACTAGTACCCGTTCACGTTTTGCGGGACACGACAATGTCTGCGGTCTTCCCGATCTTTTATTCTGGACAATCTGAAAAGTACTATCTGCTCTAAGAATTATTTCTAATTCGAGAGATGGTTAGTTTCGAAGACGGATCTGACTAAAGCTTCCTCTTAAGCTGGTTGTACTTCGACTGTAATATATATGTAATATACGTATATATGTATATGTATATATAATATTCGCATGAATGCATTTTGATTTGCAACCTTTCTTTTTCTTTGAGTCTTTTTTTTTATCGCCTAGGTTTTACACTCTCCCCGGACAAAATTACCTCTCTAATTTTAGGGCCTTAATTTGGGTGTCTTATAAATACTTTTATTCTCATTCTAACAATGTCTTCAACGCGAATTGTTCTCTTTCTGTTTTGTTTCCCGATTTTGTCAATCAATTATCTCTTATACTAATTTTATACACCTAATCACCGGTTTAATACGCCAATATATATATATATATATATATATATATATATATATATATATATATATATATATATATATATATGTATGCATGTATATGTATATATATAAATTTCCTTAATGTCTTTATTTTTCTTGATAGATTCTTTTAAAACCAATCCCCATTCATACTTTGTAAAAGTTGTAAAAGTACTCATCGTCGATAAATATGTTTTAATTATTTCCCTTTCATCAAAACTATTACATTTTCTGAAACACTGCTTTATTCCGTTTTTTCTTCAATAATTTATGTCAAATTAATGTTGACACTTGTTTCTGCTTTATATTCCTTAGTATTTTAGGTTTTCTAGTGTGAATTTCATTTCCCTCAGTTTTCATTTATTACTCACCCAATAAGTGTTGATTTCTTTACTGAATTTATCATTATTTGCTTTTTGCTATGAAAGAGGTCATCTTATTGGAACTGACTGTGTCTTGAGGAAAGAAGATATTTCAGGCGCAAGAGATGCGAGGGGTTACGTACCAATAATTTAGAGATGACTATCCCAAGAATAGGTGGAGGGCAAGGTGTGTGCCACGGGAGATGGATAGTCGAGGATTCATAGATCTCTCCTTCAGTAGGTCCTACAAGCATGTGGGTATTACAGGAATGCGTAAAAGAGCCTCCAAGAACAGCGTAGTATCTGCTGAGGCATCTAGATAGCTCTGATTGAGTTCGAAAACGCTGCTTGAACACAAGCCTAGGCTTGTTCAATCTAGGTCAAGTATCCTGGCTGAAGTTGCATGTTGTAAGACCTGAAGCAACTTGTGACCCCATAACTAAATTCTGACGATGTGTCCAGGTATTGCATTTATAAATGTATGTGAAATTGCGCTCACTTCTTTCTGTAATAAGTTAAGTTGTTTTTTTTAACTACTTCCTTGTTATTTATCAATATGTATGTCTAAAGTAGGGCGGCGAGCTGGTAGAAACGTTAGCACGCCAGGCGAAATTTCACGTCTTGTGCCTATTGTCGAAAGGATTAATATTTTTATATTGGCAGAATCGTTAGCACGCCGGGCGAAATGCGTAGCCGTATTTCGTTTCCCGCTACGTTCTGAGTTCAAATTCCGCCGAGGTCGACTTTGTCTTTCATCCTTTCGGGGTCGATTAAATAATATACCAGTTACGCACTGGTGTCCATGTAACCGACTTAATCCGTTTGTCTGTCCTTGTTTGTCCTCTCTGTGTTTAGCCCTTGTGGGTAGTAAAGAAATAGGTATTTCGTCTCCCGCTACGATCTGAGTTCAAATTCCGCCGAGGTCAACTTTGCCTTTCATCCTTTCGGGGTCGATAAATTAAGTACCAGTTACGCACTGGGGTCGATATAATCGACTTAATCCGTTTGTCTGTCCTTGTTTGTCCTGTCTGTGTTTAGCCTCTTGTGGGTACTAAAGAAATGGGTATTTAGACTGTCTTTACGTTCTGAATTCAAATTCCGTCGAGGTCGACTTTGCCTTCCACCCTTTCGGGGTCGATAAATTAAGTACTGGGGTAAATCAAATCGACTGGGCTCCTCCCCAAAAATTTCGGGCCCAAAATTTCGAGTAGAAAAGAATATGTATATCTAAACTATTTCATTTATGAACTCTAGATCCCACACAGTATTGTTCTTTTTCTCTTAGTCAACCTTTTTACTGTTCTTTTTCTTAATGAATTTACTTCTCTATTTTCGAAGCCATACATTATTTTATATGAATATGTAACTTTGTTTAGAAATTAATCAAGTTCCATTGTCTGTCATATGTATCAGGGTGACCTTTCTCCATTATCATTTATACACTAAATTATCAATATTCATTCGCATGCTCGATTAATTTCATACGTGTTTCACAACGGTTTCTATATTTACTTAATTATCTGTAGTGAGTATGTATGTCCAGGCCTGTCTACACATTTGCATATGCTGATGTATACACACTCACATATGTATGTTTAACATTTATGTGTGAGTGTGTGGGCGTGTATGATTGTATGTGTACGTGTACTTCTTCGTATATAGTGTAGCGGGTATCTATTTATCTATTAATCCCCCTCTGTATGTATGTATGCATGTATGTATGTATGTATGTAAGTATGTATGTATTTATGTATGTATGCATATATATATATGTATATATATATATATATATATATATATATATATATATATATATATATATATATATACACATACATACAGGGGTTGATCAAAATAACGGAAACACCTAGCATCATAGCATCATAATTTTGAAATATCTATAAAACTATCACAACCTTGTTTATTTTTATGTTTTTTTTATTAATTATTAGTGTTGCTTAATATATTTTGCTAAGATTACTGTTTCGTTTCAGATATCATCAGAAAAAGGTAATTAAAATTCATTAAAATGACAGATCTATCGGACTTTCATAGAGGTCAAATTGTTGGTGGTCGTATGGCAGGCGCTAGCGTAACAAAAACAACCGAAATGTTTGGTGTATCAAGAAGTACTGTCTCGAAAGTAATGACAGTCCTTGGGAAAGAGGGAAAAACTCCTCGTCGAAACAAAACTCCGGAAGAAAACCAAAACTTTCAGATAAGGACCGACGGACTCTTACGCGAATTGTTAGAAAGGATCACAAACGTACAGCTCCCAAAATTACTGAAGAGCTTAATGACCACCTCGAGAACCCAGTTTCCACAAAAACTGTTCACCGGGAGCTGCACAAAGCCGGATTTCACGGGAGGGCTGCAATCAGAAAACCACTACTTTCAAAAACAAACGTTGCAAAGCGTTTAGAGTGGAGTAAAAACCTACAGAATTGGTCCCTAGAGCAGCGCAAGAATGTTATTTTCTCGGACGAGTCATCCTTTACTCTATTTCCGACCACCGGCCGAGTATACGTGTGGAGACAGCCAAAAGAAGCATTTGACCGAGACTGCCTTCTCCCAACTGTTAAACGTGGAGGAGGATCTGTGATGATTCGGTGGGCTATGTCTTGGAAATCCTTCCGGAGGTAAACGAAATATTTCAGTATGATAGTGCACCAATTCACACAGCTAAAGTTGTTACTGAATGGCATGAGGAACATTCTAGGGAAGTTGAACATCTTATCTGGCCACCACAGTCCCCAGATCTCAATATTATTGAACATTTATGGTCCATTTAAGAAAAACAAGTAAGGAGTCGATATCCTCCACCATCAAGACTGTTTTAGCTGAAGAATGGACAAAAATTCCTTTGGAAACAATTCAAACTTTGTACGAGTCCATACCACATAGAATCCAAGCTGTAATTACTGCCAAAGGCGGTCCTACCTCATATTAAAATAAATTTGTTTCAAATTTTAAGGTGTTTCCATTATTTTGTCCAACCCCTGTGTATATACAGGGTAGGTGAAAAGTAAGTAGGCATTAAAATTGGTAATAAAATCCTTATTCCTTTTACAAATTTATTGAAACAAATTATACGGTCTTTATTACATGGGGAAATGAAACTATATCTTCATATTTCTACGTAAGCACCGGTGGCGTCAACCTGTTTGCTCAAACGGCCAGAGATGGAATGAACAACCTTCTGTAGGACGTCGTCTGGGATATCATTGAATCTCCAGAATCCGTGTCTCCAAACCTTCCAGCGTGCGAGGTTTTGTCTTGTATTGTCTTGTACACCTTTTTTGTGTAACCCCACAGGCAAAAATCACAAGGCGTGAGATCTGGATTTCTTTAGCCCCTGCACGTAATGGGGTTTCTACGGGCGAAAATTGAATTCTTTATTCAACACCGTATGTATTGTGTATTTTGTCAGTCTACTTTCACGAGCTGCTTGACGCGTTGATTTTAGTAACAAATAATTCTGTAAGTAACTTCTAATGCCTACTTACTTTCCACCAACCTTGTATACACACATATAAAAAGGTAAAGAGTAAAGTCCTCCTTCGGTCATGAATAACGATGGGATTGCACCTAGAAAATTCCCCTGTCAGGCACAAGTTTGGGCAAGGTTATTTATAGAAGGCCTGCAGTCGCCATGTATACCAGTCTCCTCTCTTTACGCCACCGATGCTATCCAAGAGAAAGACAAAAGCTAATACAGATTGACACCAGTGACGTCGCAACTCATTTCTACAGCTGAGTGAACTGGAGTAATGTGAAATAAATTGTTTCACCACCTCCTGGTTGCGAGCCCGACGCTCTAAACCAGGGGTATCAAACATATGGCCCGAAAACCGGAACCAGCACGCTGCAGGGTTTCATCCGGCCCGCGAGAAGACTTTGGAAAGTGTAAAAATTATATATTTAGTTACTTATTATTGTGAATGTTGATTGTTTGAGTATGACTGATGATAGAGTCAATGATTCAATTTCTAATAGAATAATTCCCTTCGATTAATATAAACTTGTTGAAACAAATATATTTTTAAATAATTAATTCAAAAAGGAGAAAAGTGGATACAGAGTATAGATTATTTCAAGAAAAGTGGTCCTTTTCCTATTTATTCGTGGAGGTGAATGGGAAAGCTGTGTACTTGGTGTATTCGCAACAGGTTTCAGTGCTCAAAGAATATGACGTTGGGCGCCGCTATGAAACTCATCGTGCTGATAAATACAATAACTTGCAAGGACAAATGAGAAGAGAGAAGGTAAATATATTGTTAGCGGATCTGAAGAAACAACAGCCTGCTTTAACCCAAAGTCGAGATATCAGTGAGGCAGCTGTAAAAGCTAGCTACCTTGTTGCATCAAAGCTGTACTGTGAGGATGAATTCGTGAAAATATACATACAGAAGGCTGCAGAAATTGTACGTCTTGAGAAGCAACAGACTTTTTCCATCCGAAATAGAAGTTTGAATCACCGTCAGTTTCACAATTTTCTGAGCTATATAGGCTTTATCTATGGCTTGCCATATCAAACCGAAGTAAGGTGGTTAAGCCGAGGTGACGTGTTGAAGCGTTCCTTTAACCCACGAGAAAAAATTGAACAGTTCATGGAGAATAAGGGCAAACCAGTGTTAGATTTTCAATCACCAGAATGGCTGCAACATTTAGCATTTAACGAGGATATTACAGAGCACTTGAATAATCTGAACAAAATGTTGCAAGGCCTTAAAGACGTTCTCACGCAGTATTTTGAAAGCATACGCGCCTTCAAGTGGAAGCTAACTTTGTAGGAGACACAATTGTCAGGTGGTGACCCATTCATTTTCGTTGTCTAAAAGATGTGGTTGCGACCGCAGATAATGTTGACATGAATCGGTACAAAGACAATATCACGGTATTGCTGCGAGGGTTTCAGCAACGGTTTAAGATTTTTGATGAACTTGAGACATATTTTACAGTATTTCGCTCACCATTTACAGTCAACGCCTCTGATCTGCCCGTCAGCATCCAACTTGAAATGATTGACTTGCAGTGTGATTCAGATTTAAAGAACAAATTTATCTCGGTGGACTTGAGCACATTTTATCAGTATTTCTTGAAAAAATACCCCAAATTGACAGCCTTTGCTACGAAAGTTTAGTGCATATTTGGATCTACCTACCATTGTGAACAAGTTTTCTTTGTAATGAGCATCAATAAAACAAAACTGCACTCAACGACCACACATAAGCACCTAAATGACATCCTGAAGCTAAAATGAGTTTGACAACCCTGCTCTAACCACTAAGTTATGCGCCTTCCTAACTCTGTCTCCCACTCTCTTTCTCTCTCTCTCCCTCCCTATAGTATGTATTAATCTATTTATGCGTAAATGTGTGTATAAGACTCTGTGATTTTGTGTGTATGTGTGTGTTGAAGGACGGATAAATACGAAAATTGGCAGATGATCGATGAGTAGATTAAGAAATAGATAAGAGATGCATAGATACATTTGTAGATAGATAAAAAGACATATGGATAGATACCATGACAAAAAAGTAGATAAAGATAGGTTCAGCGAAACATAGGTAGATATGATTAGAAAGATAAATACATAAAAAGTTTAGTAACGGATACATGCTTTAATGAGCTAATTTTATTGGTACCATAACTAAAATCATGAGAAGATAATGAAGATAAAACAGTAAGGTTTGTCAAGGTCTTTGAATATATTTTTGACTGTGTATATATACAGCGTGTCCCAAAAAATGTATACACACTTTAAATAATTGTAAAATAAGTGTTTATTAAAATACAATTCATTTTCAAAGTTTAATAGAATCTACAGACATTATTGTATTTTTTGTCAACGCCCGATTTCAAACTGAGATCTGTTCTAGTCCAGGAACTGCTGACAACGCAAAGCAACGGAATCGCAAACATCACGAAACAATTCGTTTGGTATTTGTGTGCCTTCTCGTTCAATGGCTGCTCTCCAATCGACGACTGTTGCAGGTTTCATAGCGTAGACTTTGTCTTTTAAAAAAGTCTAGTGATGTGAGGTCTGGTGAATGGGAAGGGTATTCAACGAAACCCTTTCGTCAAATCCACCTGTTTGGCAAGATCTCATCAAGGAAGGATCTAACATCGCGATGGTACTGTAGGGGTGCCCCATATTGCTGAAAATAAAACTCCTCATCTTGAAAGTCGTATCTAATACTTGGCATGACAGACTGTTGCAGCAAGTTCAAGGACCAATCACAGTAGCGTCAAAAAAGAATGGTCCAATTAATCCTCTTGATTGATAAGCCACACCACACTGTAACTCTTGGTAAATTAACATGGTTTTCCACCATAACATGCGGATTTCCAGGTCCCCAGTAGGTGTAATTGAGGCGGTTAATTGAACCATATAATTTGAATGCGGCCTCATCACACCACGCAATCTTTGTTGGAAAGTGTGCCTCTTCTACATATCGTTCCAAGTACCACTCGCAATTTTGCACTCTTTGGTCTGGATCATCGTCATTAATCGCCTGGACTAATCTTGGAACGTAACTTCTCCTTTGACAACGCTTCAAAATGCGTTGGACAGACGATTTTGGAATACCTGCTTCATGACTCGCTTGCCGCACAGATTTTCTTGGACTTTGGTGATGCGTTTCCAGTACTCCTTCTTGCTTTGTAGTGGTTGTTGATGTTCCAGCTTTTCTGGAACGCTTCTTGTGGACATTCTAAACAGTTCCATCAGCTTCAAACTTATCTCTAATTCGAGTGATGGCGAGTTGCATTGGCGGATCTGTTTGAAACTCCCTCCTAAACGGTCTTTGCACTTCAACTGCGTTTTCACACTTCCAGTAGCATTTTAGAATGAATTTCCTTTGTTCAAAGCTTATTCTGACTGCCATCATTAAATTTTTGGGACACCCTGTATAAATATATATATATATAAATACAGTATACATTTAAACACAAAAGAGGTATCCATCATAGGACTACCTGCATGTTAGAGAGAACAGTTAAATTCCAAACCACTATTAGGGATAAAATTTCGAATGGAATGAAAAATAAAAACATTTACCATCTAACTCCTGGACATATGGTTTCAGACTTTTTTTTACCTCTTTTGTGTTTAAATGTACACTGTATTTATATGAACAATATATAGTCTATTAACTAAATTTTTACACGCTAGGCCACTGGGAATGGAAATTTCTAATATTTCAGATTACCCAATACATAATACAAAGAGGAGAGGAAGATAAACCAGATAAGTATCGTGTATATGTTATCGGGTATGTATTAACTAGGCAACTAAGTTCCCGCTTTATTTTTAAATTTTAAATTTTTTAAAGGTTTAATAAAAAATAACAACTAGTTAATCAATAATGTATTCATCCTTGTTGTTTACAACTTCTTCCCAACGTTCAACAAGATTTTCAACACCTCATTGGTAGAAATCACCCGATTTCGACTCGAAGATGGATCCAAGCTCTCACTTCTGCATCAGTATTAAACGAAACTCCGCTCATCGCATTTAAAAGAGATCGAAAGAGGTGGAAATCCGTTGGTGCCAAATCAGGAGAGTACAGCGGGTGTGGCAGCACTTCCCTGCCATGCGTTTGAATGGCTTCCTTGGTCATATTGGCGATATGAGAGTGGGTGTTGTCGTGCAGCAGAAGAACTCCATGCTGCCGATTAGGTCTTTTCTCTTGAATAGCCGTGTTGAGCCGTTCTATCTGTTGAACTTAGAGTTCCGCGTTGACCGTTTGGTTCCGTTCAAGTAATTCGTAATGGATAATCCCTTCCCAGTCCCACCATACGTACAACATCGTTTTACGTGGATGCAGATCTTGTTTCACGTACTGTATCGCTTGTTTACCGGGGCTAAGCCATTCCTTTCACCGCCTCATATTTCTTTACCGAATCGCCAATAACGATTCGGTAAAGAAATCGTTGCTTGTGTCAATGATTTGAGCGGTGACGAGCAAGCAAACCAGTGGAGATTGTGGCTCGTTGATTTTTGTTGTTGTCACTTAAAGCATGCAGAACCCATGCTCCATACTTCTGAACCTTTCCCATCGAGTGAAGATGCTTCTCTATAGCAGTGTGGGAGCATTCCATTTTCTCTGCCAGTTCCCTTGTCGTTCGAACTCAGCTGGACTGCCAGAACGAGGTGCGCTTTGAGGTCAACATTTCCGTTTTTGAACTTGGCATACCAATCACGAGCGGTTCTTTCAGTTATGGCACCTTCTCCATACACAGCACAAATGTCGCGAGAAGCTTTTGCGGCCTTAGAACCTTGATTAAAAGCAAAAAGAAAGCGGTGTCGAAAATGCTCGTTTTTCTTAACTTGACATTCCTTATAAATGATCTGAAAATAAACAAAAATTAACTAAAATTAATAAGAAAAAAAAAACAAAGTAGATTCCAAAATGATTCAAAAATAGAATTCTCAAAATAAAAATGGATTCCAAAATTTAAAAACGCAATAAATTCCAAAATTTTAAAAAACGGCGGGAACTTAGTTGCCAACCCAATAGCTATCCATTAGTTACATTTCTACTTTGCTTTGTAGGTGTAATGAAGGTTAATAGGTAATTAAAATATATGGGCCTCTATCATATATGATTAGATCCGATGGGATAAAATAAATGCTCAGTCACAGATTAATAGGGTTAGATGATGTGTTCCTTCAGCATCACATACAACACCCATAATCGATTCTTTTTACATAGAATGATTAGGGATAGATATTAGGAGAATAGGAAAAATTTCACTAGATGATCATGCCAGTTATTAGATTGTACAGGCTTATACATGAAAAAGTAGGGAGACTATGAGTGTAGTAACATTGGCTAAAAACTAAATTTAAATGTTAGGTAATACCTTTAAAATATTTAAAGGTTTGGGTTACTTTATGAATAAATGAAAGACGTAGGTCCAATTTATTATTAATTAAATTTTCACTATTCTCCTATTTAATATTTCATAGACCTCCATACAGCATTGTCTGCACCCATATCTGCTGTTAGAGTATGGTTCTGCTACCCTAATTATATACCATTTTATTTTGAATTCGATATTATCGTCTTTGAGCTCTCAAACCTTTGTGGCTAATGACATTCTACCAGCCCTAAGTCTCAGTTTGAAAGACGATTGCTGGTTGCGTAGTCGCTTTATAAATACATAAATATAAATATAAGAATATAAGTATAAGTATTAACCTCTGTCGTCACTGTACACCTGTATACTACATTTTCGGCCATACAGTGACCAGAAATCGGGCATGATTTTTTTTCGAAACAATTGCATCTATGTTTGGTCATGGCGCAATTGTTATTACGAGTAATCCCTCATACTATTTTGGCTTAAAGGATTATCCTATCGGGTGCTATTAGTGTTCATATAGTTACTACCAGAGGTAATGTTAAAACATCTAATGTCGTTATTATTAGCTATATTCAGAGTAGTAGTTGGTGGATTGTGCGTAGGATAAGAAGGGATTATGCAATCAGAATCTATCAGCAATGGGCCAGGAATTGACAGGGATTCGTTTGGGCATAATTCTAAGCTAACTGAAAGTAGTTTATGACCGCAATTTGTGACAGGGCTAGAGTGAAAATCTGTTTTTATATCATTAGCAGTCACAAGCTGCTTACTACCAAGACAATCACTACGACCATCATTTGTAGCTGGCACAATCCCATTAATGTTTTTAGATTCAACAGCATTAAGGGGATTATAAACCCTGGGTATATTGGAATGTTTAGTATTACTATTACTTATGTCGATGAGGTTATTATGATTACCAGTTGGTACTATATCATCATAATCCCTATCACTATTGTTACGGGTTAGGTTTATGCTTTTTCTGTTCAGGCCAGCTACAATCGTACTAAGGGTAGAATAGGAAACTCTAATATTCTTACGGGTAACATTTGTGCGATGGGGCGGGGAAAGTTCTTATCTAATATGCTAAAGAATGTTTTATATAAATTAGTACCTATTACGTAATTGCATGATGGATTATATCAGATTACATCATTGTTATTTGTGTGTTTTCCTTTATACCTCCTACGCTTCTTAGACTTATAGTTAGTTCCAGATTTATACGATACTAGCTGAATCACCACCTTCAGGGCGATTGATTAAAGAATTTCCTTATACACAATGTTGTCAGTGTAGATTCCTTTCATACCCTTATACCCTGAGTCCAAAGCCAATATATGCACATTGTTCCCAGAACCAAAGCCAATACAAGTACATTGTACCTAGAAACAAAACAAATATATGCTCATTGTTCCCAGAAGCCAACATGGCTTCCGTTATCTCAGTCCATTTTGGGTTGGTTGTCATACTGATGAAGTAGTCTGGATTTCCAAACTCTCTCACCAGAGCAATTCGAGGTTGAAAACACTCCCTGTAAAACCGAGGAGAAGCAGTATGTGATGGCGGAAGGATGATTTTAGACCCTTCGTCATTCATGTCTCCATTTGCAATAGCATCCATAAGACCCTGGTACTTTTCAGCCTTAAGTTGTTTCTGATGAGTTCTCAGGAAGTGTAATCGATCTTGCTCTATCTTTGTATATTAATCTACTGCATGTTGTTGCATCAGACGTTTACTTTTCATTATGCCTTTGAACTCGTCCTTTCTTATCTGGAGCCGATAAGAATAAGTCACATTCAGTGATAGCTTTGCTTCCGGTATTGTCTTTCAAGAGCGCATTCCAGCCCTCTTCTCCATAGGGAAACAGAAGTAAATAATGAAGAAAGCCATAACCTTTGTGGATTTGACTAATGTAGTCTAACTTTTCATTGCTCGCATTGTACTAAATGGCAACATCCACAGGTTTAATGTTTGGGTTATTGGTATCATCCACCACCGTGATCACAGCAACTTTTTCTGCAGTTGATGGATTACAGCTTCTCTCATGTGACCCAACAGGAATAAGCCGTTTGTGATGACTTATAATATCATCGGTAGAATATTTTCCTGATGCAGGGTATTCCTTAAGTGTGTCAATAGCCTGTTTAAACTTTTGACATATGGATTGTGCATATGCAATGCTCTCTGAAAGTCTAGCAGGATGTTCTCATTAAGGTCATTGTCAGCCCCTCTGAATGACAACCTGTTTCTCATCTCACTTTCAGTGTCAACGAAATATAGTTGTGTGTAGACTGGCTTCCTATTTACTGGTGGTAGGAAACTTTCTACGCGGTGGTACAACTTTCCTTGAATCTTGAATGTAGTCATATAAGTGCTACCACCCTATGGTCAAATTGGTGGATTATCCAGTCCAAGTGAAGCCATAAACTAGTAAATTATTGTAGTCACGAATTTTGTTCAGAAACATTTGACTGCATAGATTAACATCATTATATTAAGTTATTCATTCTGGGGCTTTTTTACCTGTGGAATTTTATATTTACTAATTTTCCTTTGCCACAGCAGGGGGTAGTTTTCTCAGCTCTTCTAAGGTAATCTTTGCAGTTAGGGTATGTTCTGTTAAAAATGTTTCCATGGTAGTGCAACATAAAGATTGGGTTTCGTTCTTTCTCTTGAAAATCTGCCACATCAACTTCCATAGCCATTCTCTCAGTGTCAGTTCTTTGCTGACAAAGTTTCAGTTGCTATCGTGCCTGGTTGTCGCTACTGAATGTGTTGCAGTGACGTGTTTTCCCTAGAGACCTCTCCTCTTTCCCCAGCAGATCAGTATTTGTCCGTCGTGCTTCTGTTTAATGTGGTATTTTCATTGCACGGTTTTTCTGTGTTCTCAGCCGATTCACATTCTTCCGTTCTTTTTTTATTTTTCTGGTCTTTCCATTGCACGGGTTCCCTGTGTTCTCATCCGATTCGCATTTCTCCGTCCTTCTGAATCTTCTGGTCCTTCCATTGCACGGGTTTCCTGTCTCTTCAGCCGATTGCATTTCTCCATACCTCTGTTTGTTCTGGTGTTTCTATTGCGTGGGGTTCTTGCATTCTCCTTCGCTTTATTTCGAGACACTGAGAAGAGCTAGGTCCTTGTCTGTTTTCTTCAATTAGCATCTGTTGTCTTTGCTCAGCAATCTTTTGTGAATAAGAATTTTTTCGGGTCAGGTTGTTGCCCTTTCTTTCTCTGAGCACAGTATACTGCTGAAAGCGTGAATATTTATGACAATTATACAGTGAAAGTTTTGCAACGATTCAGCTAGTATTTAAGCTAATTTCTCTGAACGGGAAGTTTCCACGGTAATTGTAAATATTTACTTTGAGTATTTATTTAAAATTACTCTACTCTCGCTAAACACTATTTTAAAGTGCGATTTTTTTGTTGTTGAATTGCTCTAAACGAATTTTACCATAAAAATGTCGGAAATTTAGTATTTTTTAAGGTAATAATAAAATTAGTCGAACCTATTTTCATGCAGTCGAATGCGTAGTTTCCAAAATTTTCATACTTTTTACATATGCTGTTTCAGACGACAGTACGTTCAATAACATATTCATACACGAAACGACGTAAACACACATAAAAATAGTCCCGACGGCCGACGGCATGAAAATAGTTCCGGCAAATTTTATTAATATCTTTAAAAATACTAAATTTCCAATATTTTTATGGTCAAATTCGCTTAGAGTAATTCAATGACATAAAAATCGAACTTTAAGATAGTGTTTAACGAGTATGGTGTAATTGTAATTTTCACCGAAGATCAACAGTATATATTTTTTCAAAATGACACCGATAGAAACATTGGAAAAAACGCAACCGGTTAAGAGAGAATGAAGTAAGAGAAGTAGTAAATATGTGTCTTAGAGAGAGAGAGAGTTATGAGAGGGAACATTGTGTGAGAGTGAGTGCGATACGTAATACTTATGTGTGTGTGTGTGAGAGAGAAAGAGAGAAAGAGACAGACAGACAGAGAGAGAAACGTCAAATTAACACCAACGGAGACATGGAAAGAGCGCAACCGATTAAGAGAGAGTGAGTTATGAGAGGAAGCATTGTTTGCAATTCTATCAATTACCACTCCTCACACTACAGCTCCCAATAAGAGAAAGAGGTAGTAAGCGTGAGGAATAGTAGGAGAGTCACTGAATAGTGAGAGAGGGGTAATTCGTTTTGTCGGATTTTACCAGACTGGAACCGGACCGGTTAATTTTCGTGAATCCCATATAGATGTTAACACTTTCTCGGTACCCACGGTTCCTCACGCCAAGTTTGGTCGAATCGGTCCAGTGGTTGCGGAGGAGTTTGGAAACACGATTTTGACACAGACATACACACTAGACGTAAAAAGCGCAATTATAGTATAGATACTTATGTTTTTGTTGTTATCAATATCCTTATTTTTGCTACAATAATTATTTCCGCACTTAACTACATTTAGCCACTTTTTTCTGGTATACCCATTAGTTAATTAGTTAACCTCTTGACTCCATCATCAACACAATTACTTTTATTATAGCTTTTAATGAATTTAGTGGGCCTTCTAATATCATTCTCACAATTCCCAGAAATGGGAGTGATTCTTATGTTAGTGTTGTGTACATTATCATCTAGTTTCGGTGATTTAATAAAGCCAATGAATCCACTGGAATTCATTGAAACTAGTCTAATCGTATCACTCGAATTTGTCTTAAGCATCTGCCTATGTGCTGATACGATATTAACATTATCATTACCATCAATACATTTATCATTATTATGACGGATAGTTTTACATTTAGACTTTTCATATACAATGTCTTGTTTCTAGCGGGTTTTTCGTATAGCCGAATGAGTGTAGGAATTGAAAATGCTAGTTGCATATTCCTCCGTGAAATCACTTTTACTAGAGATTTAATTACGCAGTGGTGATGGTAGTTGGGTGGGCCGTTATTGGAGAATTTACTGACATATTTAGTGATTTCCTCGGGTTTTCTATAGGGATAGTATAATCCAGATTTAAGGTCTAATTTTACATCCAAGAAATCAACTACTTTAGTACCATACTCGAAAGTTAAATTTAGGTTGAAGTTTAGAAGGAATTTTCTAAATTTATACGCGTCCTCTCCAAGACTGTTTTACTGCTACTGGGTATGACGAACGGAGCTTCATTCCTGTATAAACCATCACGAAGATCTGGGAATTCCTTACTAACACAGTGTAAGAGGTAGATTCTTACTATGTCGGTAACTTGGGCTGAATCACTCAATCTCATGGCTATATAGACGTTGTCGCTGGTGTCACTTCTCGTTCATAGTCTCTCCTCAAACTCAATGATAGTTCGTTTAAGGTGTCCTAGACATTTTAACATCTCTCCGGTCGAACTCTCAGCCCTTCGATGTCTCCGACGCCGCCAAGATATCAACATCAAACCGGCTGACAAGGATAGAGCTGTTGTGATGATGTGTGCAACTCTCCACCAACTTCAGGATATCGCCTTCTGTTTCCCTCTATTCTTCAGCCCCACTCCTAACTACCAACAGACTATGTCTTCAACTATTCATGACCTCTTCCTACCGCCTCTAACCTCATTCTCCCTACCTCAAGCACCCTCACTATTTACTTCCTTCCCAAAATGCACAAGCCCAACAACCCTGGCCGCCCCATCGTCTCCGTCTCCAACTGCCCGCAGGAATGATCTCCAAGTACCTTGACTGTGTCCTTCACTCCCATCACACATTCACCATACTAATCATGCTTTCCGTCTGTTTAACTCTTTGTCCTTCTTTCCTGGCCCCTCCCAAATCCTGTTCACTCTCGACGTTAAGCATCTGTGCACAGTGATCCCGCACAACGAAGGCCTTCTTGCGCTAAAACACTTCAGCCAGACCCTCAGCTTGATACCTCCACTTTTTTTCGTTTGTCCGAACTTGTTTTCTGCTTCAACTGCTTTTCGTTCGCGAGTGAGTTTTACCAACAGGTCTCGCGGGGGAGTTTTACCAAGGGCTATGGGAACGAGAATGGACTTCAGCTATGCGAACTTGTTCGTTGGCTATGTTGAGGCGCAAATATTCTCACAGTTCACTAGTCTCATTCTTGAGCTATACGGTCGATATATCGATGACTGTATCGGCGTGACCTCACTCTCCCGTGAACATCTTGACATGTTCCTCTCCTTTGTCCAATCTTTCCAGCCTGCTCTCGTATTCTCTTCAATATGCACCACACCGCTCTCACCACTTCCATCCACTACAAACACACAGACTCACGCTCCTACCGTAACTTCTCCTCTACCAACCCTACTCACTCCAAGCTCTCCATCCCCTGCTCCCATTTCCTCCGTCTACGCCGGCTCTGCAATACCGACCAAGACTGAGACCCAGTCTCAACTCATGACTCGCTACTTCACTGTACGTGATAACCCCTCACTATTATTCATACTGCCTTTGCCCGGGCACAATCTGTTGACCGTGCCTCAGCTCTTTCTCTTAGCGCCCGACCCACCCTTACCCGTCTCCCTTTCTCCCACAACTACCACCACCCCACTCTACCCCTCCAACGCACCATCCTCCGACCCTTCCGGCGACACCATCCGACCTCTCCGCCTCGCACATCTTCCCTAACTGCATCTCCTACTCTCTCTCTGTCCTTCCCTGTATATTAGTCAAACGGGACGCCGCTTGGCTGACTGGTTCGTTGAGCACCTCTGAAACATCAGACTCAGCAATGACACCCCGATGATAACTGACACCTATCCCACACAGATTTCCACATACGTACACACATTCATACGCGCGCACATACATACACACATCCATACGCGCACACGCATACATACCAGTATACGAAACGCATATCACTCCACATAATGTACGCACTGGGTCACTTACACGCACATACACACACAGAGGTCCACATAATTCTCAGCTCGTCCACACATACATACTCATGCACTCGCCCCCACTCATAATACATACGCGCTCACACACACCATTCTCACATACTCACACGCGCTTGAATAAATTTGCTTAGCTGGGTTATCGTTATTATCTCTCATTCAACCTCTTCCTTCAGGCCATTTCATCATGTTGAACCGTTAATCCTACGCATTTCTATCTCCGTCTGTTTTTTTTTTTTTTTCATTCTCTTTCATTTTTTTTCCCATCTTAATCCTTTCTGTCGAAGAGCGTAGGCTCGAAACGTAGAAGACTTTCCATTCTTCCCGAGCGTTAAGCTAATACACCCGCTGGTTGTTCCTACACCTGTCTTCGTCTTAGCATTTGGAAAGTTGATTTTTAATGTGTTGTACGTGTGGTGCTTTAGCTTTAAAATTTGTATGTGTGGTGGTGGTGGTGGTGATGCATTGTGTGTTGGGAAAAAGAAGTCTTCCATTGTGGATGTTTGTGCAGTCTGTTTGTGCTGTGTACTGTGTCGGTGCTTGTGGTGGTAGTATTGGTGGTGTTGTTGTTGTTTGCTGTGTTTGCTTATTGCTGCTGATGGAATTTCCTCCTGTTTGCTCTTTTCCCTCTTTTTTTCTACTGTCTTTCTTTTCCTTTTTTGTGAACTCTAGTATTATCAGGCGATTGTAACGCTGTCTTAGATGGACGTTTCGATTGCGTGGGAGTATCTGACAGGAGAGGGGGTGCAAAAGCCTCCAAAACCTGCTCACACGTTTTCAGTTGTGTGACAGGTATCGACTAGATTACACACGCAAAACAAGCGTTGGTTTTTGATAACCGTTGGGAAATGGTAAGCGTTAGGAATTGATAGCTAAAGCATTGTCTGGAGACTCCGTGATTTCCGAGATGAAATACCCCGCAGCTAGTGGACTATTATCGACAGAGCGCCACCCTATTCAGGCGTCACCTCCAACTGCCAGCTCTGCTCCCGCGAAAAACGGCATATCCTCTAACAACCCGCAGTATCTATCAACAAGAAATACGATTTATCGTACTGCTGTCACCAGAGGAATGCCCTTCCGGCAAATTACAGAACTCTGATTACCGACAACTTGGATACACCATCTTAGCAACAGCTGCTACTTTGCACAGCCTGCACCAAAGTCACCGCTACCAATGACTCCCATAAGCAGGGCCGCCATTTATCAATTTCCGTTTACCAACTCTCAACGCTTACCAATCCCCAACGCTTACCAATTCCCAACGCCTGTTTTGCGCGTGTATACTCGCGCATGCATGCGTCTGAATGCACAAGTACATGCACATACGTGTGCGCGCACACACTGTTATGCATGCGTACATGTATGTGAATATACATATATACATATGGATGCACATGTGTGTGTATGCGTGTATGTGTGTGCATGTGAACGTATGCTCGTATATGCGTGTGTGAGCGCACACGCGCACGCGTGTATGTGTGTAGACGTGCGCGAGCGCGCCCGTGTACAAATGCACATGCGTCAATATACACATGCACGCAAAAGTATACGAGCGCACCTACACACCCATATAGAACTATATACTTGCACATGCCGCCCCTTTCTGACAACCTAACCGATTTCTTAATCGCCACGTAGTCTATTTCGTGTCCTTTAACATAAGGCTGGCCCAGGGCTAAACGACTAATCAATGAATGTTGCGATCCAATCACGAATCCACTAAGCAGTGTCTCTGAACTAATCCACTTTCAATTACCACCTCTCCAACTTTATCCATTTATTATGATTGGAAAATGAACTCGAATGGTTAGTAGTGTCCATCTGAGTAAAATAATGATTAAAGAGACCCATAGATAACAAAATGGTTCAGAAACAACGCTTCAGTGCATTTAAGATAAAAATAATACAAAAATAGAAGCAACTCTTTTATAAGAGTAACTTCCCTTGTAAAAATATTGCTCTTTAAAAATTACATTTTAAATACTGATAGAGTGAAAATATGGAAAATACGATCTAAATCATGAGTGGAGAAACTTGTTAGTTAAAAAGGTCCGCGGGCGGATCACAAGTGCTGACTCTTATATCTGGGTAAGTCTTGTATATATAGGCGCAGGAGTGGCAGTGACCTAAGTAGATTGCTTACCAGCCACATGGTTTCGGGTTCAGTCACCTTGGGCAAGTGTCTTCTACTATAGCCTCGGGCCGAGCAAAGCCTTGCAAGTAGATTTGATAGACGAGAACTGAAAGAAGCTCGTCGTATATATATATACATACATACATATATATATATATATATATATATATATATATATATATATTGTGTCTGTGTTGGCCGTCCCCAACATCGCTTGACAACCGATGCTGGTGTGTTTACATCCCCCGTAACTTAGCGGTTCGGCAAAAAGAGACCGACAGAATAAGTACTAGGCTTACAAAGAATAAGTCCTGGGGTCGATTTTCTTGACTAAACGCTGTGCTCCAGCATGGCCACAGTTAAATGACTAAAGCAAATATAAAGATTAAAGAATAAAAAGTATATCTATGCATAATTCGATATACATTAGTAAAGACAAGTTTAACACAATAAAGTAAGGCGTAATATCTTCATTAACGTCGCCACTGAATTTAGGACGTTTATATTACTTATGAGGTATTCATGTTTATGACATATTTAAACAAATTTATTCAAGTAATAATTTTATCAAAGCTAATTCACATTAAGGACGAAACTGCTTTTTTTTCTGTTTTTGAAAGTTTAGGAATATTCTTTGTTCATTACTCAAGTTTTTGTCAGTAAATTGGGTACGAAGACGATTTTTTGCATAATTCAATTTTTTGAAAAATTGCTCACATTGATATGTTGTCGAGAAGAGATATGCGAATTTTAAGGCATTTTTATGTAAAGCAGGTAATTTCTCAAGATTGATAGATTTGTAGAAGTCTAATAAAGACAGATTATAATACTTCGATTTTATTAAGTTATCCGACTTAATAAAATCAATTAATTCTCATTGTAATGAATCTGGAGCCTCTTCAGGACACACAACAAAAGTGTTTCAAAAACACGTAGCTCGATTTTATCTTGTATTTCTTCAAATCTACTTTCAAATTTCTTCAAAAGACTTTCACACTCGTCAGAATGTTCCTTTACTGATTCGGTATTTTGCTCACTCAATTTCGGAAATTGTGTGAAGCACTTTCTTTTCACATGTGTGACAAATAAAGAAAGCTTTTGATATAAGCAAACTGACTGTAGCCTTGTAGTTTCAAGTTCAAATGGTTTAAATGACTAGTTATACTAGTTATATTTACTAAAAATGCTAAACCACTTCGAGACTTTTCATCTTCTAGTCCTATAATAGGAACACCTTTAATATCTATAAAAAATTTCACTTCTTCCTTCAGTTTATAAAATCGCTAAAGCATTTAGGCCTTACTTAACCACTTAATTTTACAATGGTACAATAAATCCCCATATTCGGCTTCAAGATTTTTCAAAAATTCTTTAAATTCCCTATTATTCAACCCTTTGCTTTTTATCAAATTGACGGCTTTAGTTACAATTTTCATTACATTGCCCATCTTGGAAGATTTTGCACATAAAATTTCCATATGAACAAAGCGGTGACACAAAGTTTCCGGATCCAAAAGACGCTTCTTAAATTCATTCCTAATCACAGTCACGAACCCTTTTTCACGACCTACCATAGATGGAGTGTCATCTGTAGCAAGACCACTCATTTTGTCATACGGTAAATCAAAATCCTTTAAGGCTGAGTCGACCATATGAAATAAATAGTCACCTCTAGTTGTTCTATGCATTAACTTCAAGGCGAGTAATTCTTCCCGAATGTTGAATTTTGCAATTTTTCCACGTATAAATATTGCCATCTAAGCAGTATGAGACAGATCAGTTGTCTCATCAATAGCTAATGAATGCAATATGAATTCTGCTGGATCAGATTTTAAAGAATTTCGAATGTCATCAGCAATATCTTTAATACGATCAGAAACAGTTCTTCTTGATAAGCTAATATTTCCAAACACTAAATTTTTCTGGGCATATATTCTGAACAGCAGTAAGGATACATTCTTTCAGGAATTCACCATTGCTGTGTGGTTTGAATATTTTAGCAATATTTTCGCATACCGCATAAGTAGCTCGAGTTACTGATTCAGTTTCAAGAATCGGCTTTTAAAAAAAGCTTGTCTTTTGGACAGATTTCTTTCAAGAAAGCTATTTTGTTCAAACGCTCAGATTCTTTCATAGGTCTTATGCTTACTCACAAAATGTCTCTCAATATTATATTTTTTAATGAACGGCTTCTTGTTCGTTGCAAATAAGACAAATGCACTTGTTAACTATTTCGATGAAAAAAATAAAGCTCTGCCCATTTTTCATTTAAACAAAGCTCGTTCACCAGCATTTCCTTGTTTAGGATTTTTTATAACCGCCTGCCATATTGACAAGGATATCGAAAATCTGATTTAACAAAGTCAACAAAGTTAAAAACCGGTCGAATTTATATTATTACTTTCGGAATTTTAATTATTACCGCTTCCTGACAAAAGCGTAGTTGTAATGCATGCGTTCAGTGTTGTAAAACAGTAAAAAATGAAAATCTGCAAAAAATTAAGATATTTCATGGTTCAGCAAGGCTTAACTTGATTTTTCTCTCTCCCTTGCCAATAAAGGTGTTGACAAGCGGGTGAGTAGGAAAGGGCGATAACTGATAGGTCGATGGTAGATGAAAGTAACTCCTGTTGACCTTCTTGACACTGGCTGATAGCAAAACTGCAACACCCCTTTCGAAAACAGTTATTTTTTATTGCTTTTTCAGAAAAAGAAAAGTTGGTAATATGTTTTTATAATCCTGTTCACAAAGCACTAAATTTGTAGTTTCTGTTTCGATTAAGCTTTGCCAATTTGTTTTTAATTTTTAATAGAGTTTTAGACATTTTTTTGCTTATCGACACACAGAAAGACAGTGTGTGTCGATTTCGGAGATTTTTTTTTATATGTTTTGTAGTAAAAACAAAATTTCCACTAAATTGGTGATTACTGGACGATTTCTGTTCGAGTCTCATCGTTTTAAGTCGTTGTTGAAATCCGAACTATGTCGCAAACAGGTATACCAGTATTTTATAAATCTTATAATTGAAAAATTTACTTTATTTTGTACATACAAGTATATCAGCCTGCGGGTACAATAAAATGGGCTCGCAGGCACAATTGTACCCGTAGGCGAGGGTTTCCCCACCCCTGATCTAAATCATCCCAGCCGTGATCATTCAGTTATTTTGATTTTTGGGTGGTGGTGTCAGTGAGTGTAATTGACAACTGCATCACCTAATGAGTCCTTTTCTATTTATAGACGGTAAGATGTGATTCTCAGAAAAGTGGTTGCACATGGAACGAAGACGCCTATAGTGGCTCGTTTACTAGGATCTGTTTTTTTTTTTTTTTCGTTTGCCGTCTAGTTTCACACACACGCATACACATACTCGCACGCGTACGCACACATACACACACACATGCACACACACGCGCGCACATGCTGACGCTTACACACACGTACACGCGCACGCTAATACACTCACACGCATACATGTGCACGCACACGCATATATAAACACACACGCATGCACACACACACACACACACACATAGATAGACTAGTATGATTTGAGTAATATTTGGTTGCATTTTCTAGCAAATCGAACAAGTTCGGACATTGTGAGTTATTTGAATTAACAAGTATTTGTGTGTGTGTGTGTGTGTGTGTGTGTGTGTACGAGGTATAGTAAAAAATTATACGCACTCTTGATATTCTCAATATATTTACACAAATGTAGGGATAAACAAGTACGTCATTTTTCTACATAGTCTCCCTCGTTTTCGATGCCCTTAGTCCTGCAGTCCACAAACTTGTGTATTCACTCCAAGAAGGTTGGGCATGCAACCATTTATGCACCGCTTCCTCCACATCTTCATCTGTAGGATATCGACGAACTCGTAAACCATCATTGCGCGGTCCAAAGATATGATATTTGGAAGGGGCGAGATCTGGGCTATAGGCAGGGTGTTCCAGTACCTCAAAACCTAATTGGTTAATGGTTTCAACGGTCTGGGCAGCTGTGAGTGGGCATTTTCATGTAACAACAAAGCATTCTTTGACAATAGACTTCGGCGTTTGGTTGCGAATTGCTGGCTTCAGTTTGATAGCCAGCAAAGCACTGTATCTTGCACTGTTGATCGTACACCCCTTTTCCAAGGGTACATCCTTTTTCGTCAAAAAAGGGTTAGCCTCACTTTTCCTGCGGAAGACTGAATCTTGAATGCCTTCGTCGCTGGCGATCCAGGATGTTTCCACTCCATACTCTGTCTTTTGGATTTTGCCTCAAAAGGATGGACCCACGTTTCATCTCCTGTGACTATTCGGCTTAAAAATTCCTCGTCCTCTTTGTAGTAGCGATCGAGTAAACATTGACAGACCTCAAAACGTTTGCGCTTTAGCTCTGCAGTAAGCTCTCTTGGCACCCACTTGCACAGACTTTATGGAAGCCGAGCTCATCGTGGATGATTTGATAGGCAGAACTATGACTAATCTGCAGAGAACGAGCTACCTCAGCGATGATAAATCGCCGGTTCACCATTACTATCTCTCGAGCTTGCTGAATCTTCTCGTCAGTGGTGGAGGATGGCAGGTTCCGATGAATTTCTGCAACTGACACACCTTCCGACCAGAGAAATCGGATCACTGCTCTTTGTTCTTCTTCGGCGCACATTGCTAGTGGGGCGACCATACTTACACTGTAAAGCCAGAAAGAAGAATGGAGCAATCAGATTCAAACTTCGATCACGTGGCAGGAATAAATCTAACTATAAGCACGCATGCGCAGAAGGCAGTGTGACAATAATAAAAATATGTTATGGCAAAAGTGCGGATAATATTTGACTTCCCCTCGTATATATATATATATATATATATATATATATATATATATATATATATATATATATATATAAGTAAGGAAAAATTTTTTTTTAAATGCAGAATGCTCAAATGAAAGAAAATTTTAATAAAATGAGAAATTGATAAAATATATAAATATATATTTATTCAACCGGTTTTCGTCATTGTATGACTTGTCAAGAATATTTATGTTTTAAAAAGTTTTTTTGAATTTTATCATTATTCTTTTACAAAAAACAATGCAATTTTCTTTTTTTCATTTTTTCCCCTTTCTAATTTTTAAAAAAACTTTTTAAAACATAAATATTCTTGACAAGTCATACAATGACGAAAACCGGTTGAATAAATATATATTTATATATTTTATCAATTTCTCATTTTATAAAAATTTTCTTTCATTTGAGCATTCTGCATTTAAAAAAAAATTTTTCCTTACTTATCATTTCTCCACGTGCGGTCAACACAACCCCACCATTTATTGAACTATATATATATATATATATATATATATATATATATAACCCTCTGCATGCTAAATTCCAGTTTCAGTCGAAAATCACTACGATTGTGAATAAAAGGCTCCCTCAGTTAATTCATCTGAAGATTAACCAGTTATTTAACAAGGCTCATATTTGTGGCGCTAATGTTGGAGATAGTATTCAGGATATTTTCGATAAATAGTCTCCCATGGCCGCAGTCAAATGACTAAAACATATAAAAGAATAAAAGTATACATATACTTAAGCGCTCGCACAGACACATGCACAAACGCGCGCGCACATGTATACACACACACACACACACACACACACATACACACACATACACACACACACAAAACACACTATCCGTTCCGGTTGTTTGTATTTGAGTTCAAATACTGCTAAGGTCAACTTTCTCTTTCATTTCGTGTAGGCTAAAACAATGTACTAGTCAAGTACTAGTAGCTGTGATATCGACTGCTCTCTCCACACAAAATTGCTGGTCTTGTATCTAAATTAGAAACCATTATCTTCCCTATTCCTCTTACCCTCAATCTCATTCGCTCACATTTCCCATCTTCCAGTCTTTTTTTCTCACCTATTCCTCTCTGATTTACTCCGACTTTCTTCACTTTCGTCTCGTAATCTTTCACTCGTTGTTTTATCCCAACCGCCGCCTGTCCTGTCCGTGTTTATTTGTTTCGTTTCTGTCCCAATTTTTGAAAAATAAAATAGAATAAATTACTACTACTACTACTACTACTACTACTACCACTAATAATAATAATAATAATAATAATAATAATAATAATAATAATAATAATAATAAATAATAATAATAATAATAATAATAATAATAATAATAATAATAATGTGCAAATCATAAATGTGCAAAGGCTACCTTTATCAAAGGAAAAATGACAGAAACATCTAACGTTAACCTTGACCAGCAGAATGTCATAAAAGAACTAGACCCAGCGGAGAGCTACAAGTACCTAGGGGTAATTGAAGGGAACGGAATAAGGCATTCAGAGATGAAGGAAAGGATCAGGAGAGAATGCTATCGAAGAGTGAGAGCAATACTCAAGACAGAGCTGAATGCAAGAAACAGGATCAAAGCGATCAATGCATTAGCTATACCAGTCGTGACTTACAGTTTCAATATTGTTAACTGGTCAATTACTGAAATATGTCAGCTCGACAGAAAAATAAGGAAACTGTTGACAATGCATAGAATGCACCACCCTAAGGCAGATACAGAACGACTCTATGTGCCAAGAAAAGAGGGAGGCCGTGGTCTTTTGCAACTGGCAATAACAATGAAGATTGCTACAATTGGCCTAGACACCTACCTGAAAAACTCTGAGGACTGGATGTTAAAACTTGTCTCAAAACATGAAAACAAGAAAGCATCATACTCAGTCACAAAACAGGCAAAGGAATATCTAAGTGAATTCCGAATACAACCAATTTCGGAATTAGAGATAGATATACAAGAAACAAGCACAGAAAAAGCTAGGCGCATGAAAACCCGTGCCAAAACTGCGGCCTTAGATATTCTGAATAATAAATGGCAAGAGAAACCTCGCTATGGCAAATACCCAAAGAGAGCGAATAATGCAGATATCGACAAAGCCCTGACCCATCAATGGCTAATGGCCTCTGGCTTAAAATCTGAAACAGAGGGGTTTATCATAGCAGCTCAAGATCAATGCCTACCAACAAGAAACTACCAGGCCAACATATTAAAGAACGGCAGTAGCCCAACATGTCGTGTATGCCGACAACAAAATGAAACCATTGACCATGTTGTCTCCAAATGCAGTCTTCTATCGCCTACAGAGTACCTCAGTAGGCATGATAGAGCTGCACAATATATTCACTGGGTAATTTGCAAAAACCTGGATTTGCCCCATGAAAAAAACTGGTGGGAACACAATCCACCTCCTGTGCATGAAAATGACCACATCTCACTCCTCTGGAACTTCACCATTCAAACTGACAGGAAGATAGATGCAAATAGGCCAGACATTATATTGAAAGACTTCAGACAAAGAACATGCCTCCTCATTGATATGACTGTCCCAATCGATATAAACGTATCTGTCAAGACCTACCAAAAACTGAGCAAATATAAAGATCTTGAAATAGAAATCAGCAAAATGTGGAAGCTGAAGACTAAAACAATACCTGTTGTCATAGGTGCCCTGGGAATGATAGCGAAAGGGACTGATTGCTACCTAACTCAGATACCAGGAAACCCCAAAATGGCAGAAATTCAAAAAATAGTGCTCATGGGAACTGCTCATATCCTACGCAAAATACTCTCTATGTAATCCCAAGGTTTAAAACAAACTTTTTTTATTTATTTATTTATTTATTTATTTATTTATTTATTTTTATGTATTAGACATTCACTAGTACAACACCAAAAAAAAACCCCAAATATATGGCACAGAACTTCCAACCTGTTGTCTCTTGAGGTCTCTGGGTGAGACTTGGAGCCAACTTGTACAGACATAAAGCAAAAGTCAAACATGGAATAATAATAATAATAATAATAATAATAATAATAATAATAATAATAATAATAATAATAATAATAATAATAACAATAATAATAATAATGATATTAATGATAATAATAATAAAATTGTAATAGTTTATTTTGTTGTTGATTCAGAGGGCGCCAGTGTGACTAGGTCTGATCTGAAAATATTTGTTTTTCTTTTGACTTCGATGTTAAAACTTACTTCTGGCTTTTCACCACCAAGTTGTGATGTGGAGGTGTTTAGTGCGTGCGTGCGTGTGTGTGTATATGTGTGTGTGTGTGTGAACGTGTGTGCGCGCGTGCGTTTATGAGTGTGTGCACGTGTGCGTGTGTGTGAATGTGAATGCTCGTGTGCGTGTGCGAAGGAGAGAGAGAGAGAGAAATAGAGAGAGTGTATGGATAATGGAAGAGGAGTGGGGGTAGGAAGATGTGAAGACTTGCGATTTGGTTGGCAGCAAGGAATTCTCAGCGAAAAATGCCAAAATGGTTTTCATAAATAAAAAGAAAACCCCAAAGTATCAGGAAACAAGAAACGAAAACAGAAATCGAAAAAAGGGACACAAAGACATAGATTTTAAGGAAGAATTATAAGTCAATATAAATGGTAGAACGACAAAATGAATAAATGAATGAAAATAGATATTTGAATGAATGAAAGAATTAAAACATGAGTGAAAGAATTACAGAAAGAGTCTGTACTCCCCAACAACAACAACATCAGCAACACCAGCAGCAACAACAAAAACGACATGAATAACAACAACAACAACACAATACTGCACACATTTCAAAGAATGTAGCAGGTGTGCTGTTGAAATTTGCCTGAAACTATCAAATGCCAAATAATAATAACTTTTTCTACTATAGGCACAAGGCCTGACATTTTAAAGGGAGTAGTGAGTCAATTACATCGACTTCCTCAAAAAAACTGCTCGCCCCGTGACAAAATTACTATTATTATTATTATTATTATTATTATTGAGTGAGAGAGCAGTTCATGCCATCAAAGTGACACTGGGGTAAAATATACGAAGCCCAATATACCCATCATGACTACCCGTCTGATAAGGGTACACCAGGAACATGCATCACAACCATATGTGCGCGACATGGTGATCTCATATCAAGGTAAACAACGCATGAACTTGCAGATGGAGCCTAGTTAGAATTTTCTTCAGGTTGAGTAGCCCATCCCGCTATGATGCTCCCCCACTACTTCTGCTCGTGATCAGAGATGCACATATCGTCAGCCATTAAGGGACATGGTCAACTGGTTAAGGTCAAACAACTGACAAGCAAATCTGTGGTATTGAGCAGAATATTTGCTGTAGCCCATCTTTTATACCAAGACAAAACAATGTACATCATGACACTTCCAATCAGTTAAGATCAGAAGCCATGAGAGCCACTGCCTGGTACTGCATCAGGGCATTGCTCCCCCACTACTTCTGCTCGTGATCAGAGATGCACAAGTATTATTATTATTATTATTATTATTATTATTATTATTATTATTATTATTATTATTATTATTATTATTCCTTCCTAATACAGTGTAGGTAAAAATGCACCGGAGTCTTTAGTCATCAGACAGATAATACTTTCCTTAAGGCGTGCGCTGTACCCAACAAGGCTGATTTTTGCAAGACATCAATCTTGCATGGGATTTCCAGTTGTTTTAAGAAGACTTGAAGTATCACTTTTACATTACCTCTCGCAATCCATACAGTCTTGCCATTTCCACTTTCAATTCGGAATACTTGGTGATTTTTTCAACCTCTTTACTCACAATAATCATGTCATTTGGTATGGCTAAATTAATGATCTGATAGTATGTGAATTACCCAAACCCCAAAGAATTACTCTTAACACATGGCTATGATGCTCCCCCACTACTTCTGCTCGTGATCAGAGATGCACATCTCGTCAGCCACTGAGGTGACATACACAAATTGTTAAGGTCAAACAACTGACAAGCAAATCTGTGGCATTGAGCAGAATATTTGTTGTAGCCCATATTTTATACCAAGACAAAACAATGTACATGATAACACTTCCAATCAGTTAAGATGAGAAGCCATAAAAGCCACTGCTTATCGATAAAAGAAGTATCAGTTGAACACTGGGTTCGATGTAATCAACTCATCCACACCTTTCTCAACCTGCCATTGTGACAAAAATTTGTATCATTCTGGCAGAATCTTTAGCGCGTCGGAGGAAATGCTTAGCGGTATTTCACCCGTTGCTACGTACTGAGTTTTATATTCCGCCGAGGTCGACTTTGCTTTTTATCTTTTCGGTGTCGACAAACTGAGTACCAGTGAAACACTGGGTGTCGATGTAATCGACTACGCCCTCCCTCAAAATTTCACGTATTGTGCCTATTGTCGAAAGGATTAATATTTTTATACTGGCAGAATCGTTAGCACGCCGGGCGAAATGCGTAGCCGTATTTCGTCTGCCGTTACGTTCTGAGTTCAAATTCCGCCGAGGTCGACTTTGCCGTTCATCCTTTCGGGGTCGATTAAATAAGTACTAGTTATGCACTGGTGTCGATGTAATCGACTTAATCCGTGTATCTGTCCTTGTTTGTCCCCTCTGTATTTAGACCCTTGTGGGTAGTAAAGAAATAGGTATTTCGTCTGCCGTTACGTTCTGAGTACAAATTCCGTCACGATCAACCTTGCCCTACATCCTTTCCGGGTCGACAAATTAAATACCAGTAAAACACTGGGTGTCGATGTAATCGACTAGTCCCCTCCCACCAAATTATAGGCCTTGTGCATATAGTAGAAAGGATCATTATTATTATTATTATTATTATTATTATTATTCAGTAGTTTTATTTTTATAGCGTGCTTTCACTTCACTACCGAGCGCAGCTCTGTGTGCCTTGGGTATGTGCTGTGATTTGTTGTGATGCTTTGATGGTTATTGTATGGAAAGTGTTCTGCGTAGGATGTGTGCAGTGCCTAGTAGTGCAATTTTCTGTATGTTATATGTGTTTGTAAGTCCTGGTGTTTTTGTTATGTATTTGTCTGAATATTTTTTTATCATGCCTGAAGCACCTACTATGATAGGAATTGTTTCTGTTTTCAGATTCCACATTCTAGTTACCTCTATTTCCAGGTCTTTGTATTTTGAGAGTTTCTACATTTCTTTTAGAGACACGTTGTCATCAGCCGGTATTGATACATCAATTAGAAAGCATTTTTTTTCTTCATGGTCTCTGACAACTATATCTGGTCTGTTGGCCTTAATTTCTCTATCTGTGTGTATCGGCATATCCCAGAGTATGGTTGCTTTCTCGTTTTCTGTGACCTTTTCTGGTGTGTGCCTATACCATCTTTTTTCTGTTGTTATTCCATAATGTTGGCATAGCTTCCAATGTATGTAGGTTCCAACTCTGCCATGTCTGTGAATATATTCCTTCTTAGCCAGGACTGGGCAGCTAGAGATAATATGATTTATTGTTTCTTGTCCATCTCCACATATTCTGCAGTTACTTGTTATATTTCTTTTCATTACATGTTTTTGGTAATTTCTGGTGGGGAGGCTTTGGTCTTGTGCTGCGATTAAAAATCCCTCTGTCTCTGCTTTGAGTCCTGAACTTCTCAACCATTGCTGGGATTTTTCTTTGTCTATTTCTTTTGCGTTTAGTTTAGTCCAGTATTATTATTATTATTATTATTATTATTATTATTATTATTATTATTATTATTATTATTATTATTATTATTATTATTATTATTATCATTGTTGTTATTATTATTATTGTTATTATTATTGAGTGAAAGAGCAGTGCATGCTATCAAAGTGACACTAGGGTAAAGTATACGAAACGCAGAATAGCCATCGTGACTACCCATCTGATAAGGATGCACCAGGCACATACATCACAACCATATGTGCGTGACATAGCGATCTCTTGTCAAGGTAAACAACGCATGACCTTGCAGGTGAGGTCCAGTCGAGTAGCCCATCCCGCTCAAAAGGTCCCTGAATAAGATTTGTTTAAGGATGATGAACGAAGCATCCATGTTTCCAGAGGTGAATTATTCAAACCCCAAAAGAATTCCTTTCAGCACATGGCTATGATACCCCCCTACTACTTCAGTTCGTGATCAGAGATGCATATATCGTCAACCACTCAGGAACACTCTCAACTGATTAAGGTCAAACTACTGACAAGCAAATGTGTGACATTGAGATGAATATTTGCTGTAGCCCATCATTTATACTGAGAGAAAACATGTACATAATAACACTTCCATTCAGTTAAGATGAAAAGCCATGAGAGTCAGTGCCTGGTATTGCATCAGGGCATGCAATCTATGGTACTGAGTAAACTATTTTTTGTAGCCCACCTCGCATACCATGACAAAACATGAAAGTGGAAATGGCAAGACTGTATGGAATGCGAGAGGTAATGTAAAAGTGATACTTCAAGTCTTCTTAAAACAACTGGAAATCCCATGCAAGATTGATGTCTTGCAAAAATCAGCCTCGTTGGGTACAGCGCACACCCTAAGGAAAGTATTATCTGTCTGGGGTCTTTGTTATAACTAAGACAGATGACTAAAGACTTCGGTGCAGTTTTACCTACACTGTATTAGGAAGGAACAATAACAACAACAACAACAACAACAACAATAATAATAATAATAATAATAATAATAATAATAATAATAATAATAATATTATTATTATTGTTGTTGTTGTTGTTGTTGTTGTTGTTGTTGTTGTTGTTGTTGTTTTTGCTGTTGCTGTTGTTGTTGTATATATAGCCTTGCATCCTAGATCCTGTCATTATTTTTCTTGTTTTCCTGTCTATTTTGGTTAGTTCATTTAGTGTCCAGTTAAGGATATTGTAGCTGTAACTTATAACTGGGACGGCTAAAGTGTTAATACCTATTATCTTGTTTTTAGCAATGAGCCCTGTTTTTAGTATTGATCTAACTCGTCTATAGTATTCTTTCTTTATTTTCACTTTCATTTGTGCGTGTTGTATCATATTTAGCTCATGGATTCCAAAGTATTTGTAAGTTTGGCTTTGGTCTAATTCTCTTATTTCATTGGCTTTATCTAGTGTGATGTTGCTACTCTTAACTAGTTTTCCTCTTTTCATGGTTACTTTGGCGCATTTTTCTAATCCAAATTTCATATCTATTTCTTTGGTAAATCCATGAACTGTCTGTAGTAGTGTTTCCAGCTGTTTGTCATTTGTAGCGTATAGTTTTAGGTCATTCATATATAAAAGGTGACTGATCGTTTTGCCACAACATTTGTATCCGCATCCAGTTCTATTTAGCATATCAGATAGAGGCGTCAGTGCTAAGCAGAAAAGGAGTGGAGAGAGCGTGTCTCCCTGGAATATTCCTCTTCTAATGGGGGTGGCTTTTTTTTCACGAGTACCTCTTTTTTTGGAGCTGTAGTACTGTCTGCCATTTATTCATAGAGTGTCTTATGTATTTTATAATTGTTGGTGCTACCTTGTTAATGGCTAGTGTTTCGAGGATCCACGTTTGTGGAGTGCTGTCAAACGCCTTTCGGTAGTCGATCCAGGCCATACTGAGGTCTTTCTTCTTTCTGTGGCTGTCTTCAGTTGTGGCTTTATTGATCATTAGTTGATCTTTACAGCCATATGAGCCCTTACAGCATCCTTTCTGCTCTTCTGGAAACAGGTTGTTTTCGTCCAGATGCTTGCTCAATCTTTGCGATATTACTGCAGAAAAGGCTTTGTACATTGTAGGGAGACAGGTTATAGGTCTGAATTTTTGTGGTTTTGACGTTTCATTGGATTTGGGAATTAGGATGGTTTTCCCTTTCGTAAGCCAGTCAGGCATTGTCTCTGGCTCTGCTAGTATGTCGTTAAAGTTTTCAGTCAGCTTTTTGTGCATTCCTGTCTGATATTTCAACCAGAAGTTGGGAATCTTGTCGTGCTCAGGTGCCTTCCAGTTGCTTGGTCTTTGCAGTGCCTAGGTGACCTATTCAGTTGTTATGGGAGTCCAGAGTTGCTCAGGAGCTAAGTTTGTTGTTTTAATAGTCCTTTTCTGTGGTTGTTCATTCGGCGACCATATTTCTTTCTAAAATTCTTCCACTTCTTCTGCCGTTGGTGCTGCAGTGATGTCTATTTTATTTTTGCGAAGTTCTTGGTAGAACTTTTTGGGGTTGGAGTTGAACTGCTTGTTTTGTTCAAAGAAACGTTGGCGTTTCTCATACCAGCGGATCCTGTGTGATTTGGCAAGGATATCTTGCTTTAGCTTTTCTTTTATCTCAGGTAAATCTTTTTCTGTGATGTATTTGCACAGTATTTTTGTTTTCTTCTTGTTGCTTAGTAACGTTGATTGTCTGCTAATTTCGTTAAGAATCGACAGATCTTTTCTCATTTTTTGTATTTTAAGTTATTTATCCACAGGGTTTGTTTGGATGGTGGTACTCCTGTTTGGATGGGTTTGAGGGAGTATCCAGCTTCTTTGTGGTGGCAGTGGCTGCTGCATATATTATGTCATTTAGCTCAGTGATATTGCTATTTGTTTCAGTGGCTATTAGTTCCGTGACGGCCAGATTTATGCTGTTTATTATTGATGTTGTTTTGTTGTCTAATTTGATTTTGGGGAGGTATGGTCAGTGGTCCATTCTGAGATCTGTGGTTTTCAGCTCTTTGATTATTCTAGTTTTTATAGCATCATAATCATTAGGTTCCCCTTCGTTGTTTCCATGTTTTAGATGTGTTTCGTCTTCTTTCTCATTCATATGTTTGTCTGTGGTGTTTTGTGCATTATTATGCATCCCTACGGTCTGGGTTAGTTGTTTTTTGTTTACTTCGTTTTTGTTGGAAATGTTACGTTTGTATTCGTGTTTTACTATCTCAGTGTTTATATTATTTGGTATTATTGTGTGGCTTCTATCTCCATTTTCCTGATGTATTTTTTTCTTTTAAATATTATATTTCTATTTCTGATATTTTTTTTTTTGCGTTGAAAATATATCTTCTTATGTTAGCTAGTTTATTAGGGTTCATTGCTGTATCCGAGTCTTTATTTAGGTTATTTTTCTTCCATATTTTATACGTATATGTTGTTGTGTTTTCGTTCTTTGGGTAGAGCACTGCTGTAAAGTAAGCGTGTAGGATGGAAATATATTCCTCACGTGTCCATTTATGCCTTTTTGGTTTTATTTGCGGGACATGAGGAACAACGTCCGGCCCTTTATTTTGACGGTCATCATTTTCGTAGGGGACCGGTCCTTTCATTTCTGTTGTCACATTGTTTTGCATGTGTAGTTTTTCGTACTTTTTGTGTAACAAGTTTAAAGTACGCACTTCCCGATTGTTATTCTTAGGTTGAATAATACTGGTATTACTTAATTTATTTGTAATTTTTTTGTACATGGTGTTTGGGGCCGGAGATGGTCTGGTGTTGATGGATCGTAATGTATCAAGCATGTTTACATATGCTGTACGGGAGGTGGAGATGATATCCAGTTAAAATACATAATTTCATTTGGAAAATAGTAATAAATTTCAATGAGTATTACTTACTCGGATATAGTCCAATCCTTTGTCAGCTATGTTTTGGCTCCATGCGATGTCTTTATTTCCGATATTAGTGGATAGATTTCGGAGCACTGTTTTATCGCTCTCACATGTTAAATGTCCCCGGTGTCTTCTGTGTTAAACTTCCCCGGTGTCTTCTCTGTTATTATTATTATTATTATTATTATTATTATTATTATTATTATTATTATTATTATTATTATTATTATTATTATTATTATTATTATATGTTTCACTTTTGCTTTGTATTTGTACAAGTTGACTCCAAATCTCACCCACAGATCTCAAGAGAAAACAAGTAAGAAGTACAAGTTGGTATTATGCCTAAGGTGTCATATATTTGGCTTTGCACATAGAATTGTTCTAGAGAATGTTTAAGAAAACATAAGACAATTGTAGGCATGTTAAAAAATTTTATATTACATAGAGAGTATTTTATGTAGGATATAGGCAGTTCCAGTGAGCACGATCTTTTGAATTTCAGCCATTTTGGGTTTTCCTGGTATCTGAGCCAGGTAGCAATCAGTCCCTTTTGCTATCATTCCTAGGGTACATATGACAACAGGTATTGTTTTAGTCTTGAGGTTCCACATATTGTCAATTTCCAGTTCAAGATCTTTATACTTGCTCAGTTTTTTGGTAGGTCTTGCCTGATACATTTATAATGATTGGGTCAGTCATATCAATGGGATGGCATGATTTTGTCTGAAGTCTTTCATTATAACGTCTGGCCTATTTGCATCAATCTTTCTGTCAGTTCGAACGGTGAAGTTCCAGAGGAGTAAGCTGTAATCATTTTTAAGTACTGGAAGTGGTTTGTGTTCCCACCAATTTTTATCATTTAGCAGGTTCAGATTTTTGCAAATTACCCAGTGAATATATTGTGCAGCTCTATTATACCTGTTGAGATAATCTGTAGGCGCAAGAAGACTGCAAATGGAAATAACATGATCATTGGTTGCATTTTGTTGTTGACATACACAACACGTTGGGCTACTTCCGTTCTTCAGTATGTTGGCCTGGTAGTTACTTGTCGGTAGGCATTGATCTTAGGCTGCTATGATAAACCCTTCTGTTTCCGATTTTAGCCAGAAGACACTAACCATTGATTTGTTGCATTTGGAATTCACTCAGATATTCTTGTGTCTGTTTTGTGAAAACTCCACGGCTACCCTCTTTTCTTGGCAGGTAAAGTCGTTCTATATCTGCCTTAGGGTGGTGCATTCTATGCATTGTCAACAATTTCGTATTTTTCTGTCAAGAATACATATTTCAGTAATTGAGCAGTAAATGATATTGAAACTGTAAGTCATGACCGGTATGGCTAAAGTATTGATCACTTCGATTCTGTTTCTTGCATTCAGCTCTGTCTTGAGTATTGCCCTTACTCTACGATAACATTCTCTTCTGATCCTTCCCCTCATCACTGAATGTTTGATTCCGTTCCCTTCAAATACCCTTAAGTATTTGTAGCTCTCCGCGGTTTCTAACTCCTTTATGACATTCCGCTGGTCAAGATTAACATTGGATGTTTCTGTCATTTCTCCTTTGATAAATGTAGCTTTTGAGCATTTATCTAGGCCAAATTGCATCCTGATGTCATCACTGAATTGTTTAACAATCTCTATTTTATTTTTGCCAAGTTCTTGGCAGAATTCTTTGGGATTGAAGTTGAACTGTTCGTTTTGTTCAAAGAAACGTTGGCGTTTCTTATACCGGTGGTTTCTTTGTGCTTTGGCGAGGATATCTAGCATTAGCTGTTCTCTTATCTCAGGTATATCATGTTCTGTAATTTCCGTAGTGTTTTCTACTCTTCTAGTAATGTTGTTTGACTGCTAGTTTCGTTAACGTTTGACAGATCCTTTCTTTTATTTTATATTTTTCTGGATATTATTTAGCCACAGGATTTTCTGAATGTTGATATTCCACTTTAGATGGGTTTGAGGGGGTATCCAGCTTCTTTCGTGGTCATAGAAGCTGCTGCATATGCTATATCATTTAACATTTGTTTCTGTGGCTATTGGTTCTGTGACGGCCAGGTTCATGTTATTTATTATTGATGTTGTCTTATTATCAACTTTAATTTTGGAGAGGTACAGTCGGTGATCCACACTGAGGTCTGTGGCTTTTAATTATTTGATTATACTCATTGATTTCGCCTGGTTGCAGTCTTTAGTTGTATTAGTGTTTGTATTGCGTGTTGTGTGTAATGCGAAATGTGTTCCTCTGTTGGGTATCCAGTCTGTAGAATACATGCTATAGGAGTCGTTTAGTTTATTCGATATTTACTGTATAGAGTGTGTCTTGTGTTTCTGGATTGTTTTGTTCGTAGATAGTTTTGTTTGGGCTGTATTTATTGAATTGATAGTGTCTTGCGTAGGATGTAGACTGTTCCTAGCAGGGCTATTTTTGGATAGTGTACTGTGTTGAGGATCCGGGTGTAGCTTCTACGCTTTTGTTCATACCCAATGCACTAATTATTACTGGTATTGTTTTTGTATTCATGCCCCACATCTTGAAATCTTCGATTTCGTGGTCTTTGTACTTTGACAATTTCTCCACTTCTTTTTTAGCAATATTTTTGTCTGAAGGGTTTGTAATATCTATCAGTAAGCTGATGTATTTTTTTTCAAGCTTTGACTTTTATTTCTGAGTTTTGCTTTTATTTCTTTATCAGTTTGAACTTATTATTATTATTATTACTATCATAATAATAATAATAATAATAATAATTATTATTATTATTATTATTATTATTATTATTATTATTATTATTATTATTATTATTATTCACTGCAGAATACATAAGATGTGTTTTCAAACTTACCATATTGGTGCACCATAAGACACTTGTTTACACCGGTTTGGTGCTTATTTCCATTATTTGCTTTATTCCAAGTTATCAATAGAAATACCAGGAACCTGTTACAGGTGTTCTACGATTGTTTAGCCCTCCAGGAGTTATACTCGGCCCACCTAATATGTTCTGTGGGCGTTTAATTTAATTTAATCAAGCACAACTCAAAAAGATGGCGGGGCGCGTCTTGAAAGAGTTGAGAGAGAAGAAATCCGGTGGCTACTGAAGATTTCCATCCCCTTCCCTCCGTTACTATCAACAGGAGAAGGGGAGTAGAAAAACGAGACAATTACAGTACAACGTCCACCACAGCGGTAGTAACAGTTACAGCAACAGCGGTAGCAGATACTAAAGCAGCAGCCTCAACAATAACAACAGCAGAAGCAGCAATAGTAGTAGTGATAGCAACAACAACAACGAAAATGACAGCAACATCACCGTAACAATGGTAGCAACAGCAGCAACGATAGCAAAACAACAAAACAACAACAACAATAAAACCAACACTAACAACATCGGTAAAAACAGCGACAGCAACAATAACGGCAGCAGCAACAGCAACAGCAACAACAATAACGACGAGAACATTACCAACAGCAAAAGCACGTTCGCGGCAGCAGAAGCGAAAAAGAAGCAACGCTTTACCGTGAACCTCACAAACAGGGACGAAATGTTAACGCAAGCATGGAAACTAATCAAACAAGAAAAGTCATGGGCCAAACTTACTTATCCGTTAGAGGCAATTGGAGCAGTGGAGAAAAGAATGGTACATCTCAGCAGAGACGAAAAGAGAGGCTTGATAGTTGGTGGCTTCTGGGATGCGTAATTGTGGAGGGGACGGATACTGTCCCGATAGAAGTGACAAGAACTACAAGGGAGGACTGGTCCGGCGTTGACCTGGAGATACCTCTCCAGATCAGACCCGAAAACATAAAAAAATCCTGGACTACATCCGTCTCCAGAACACAACAACCGAGGGCAAAAGGCTGCATTGTTTCGTGTGTGAAAAAGCTACTCATTTGCGAGTTCGCTGCCCCATGTGGTAAAAGGTGCAAGGGGTCAAAGGCCTCTATAGCTGCCTATGTCGGGACAAAAATTCGAGAGAGCTTTCCGAGGGACGTGGGAACCCCGAACGTGAGACCCACATCAAAGCTCTTAAAGGGGTTCCCAAAAATCCCCTTCTCATTATGGAAATCGAACCACCTGACCTTCACAAGACGTCAGGAGGTAAGTAAACCTTTCCCTTCTCTCTTTAGATTGCCAACATGGCCATATTAAGTGTAGGAATTTTAAATGTTCGAGGCCTGGGGTCGCCCTGAAAGCAAGGGCACTTGCTCAACGACCTCAAGTCTTTAGAATTGGATATAAGTGCTGTCAGTGGGACCAGGATTTCCAATACATGCGCACTGGCCCCATGTTCGACGACTGTCAGATCTTTGCATCTGTTAGTTGGATGGTTATGGGAAGTGGAGTGGTAGTGCTATTTAGGAAAGAACTGAATTTCGAGGTTAGGTCATCTTCCGGGACCCGGACGGGAAGTTGGGGGTCCTAAACGTGAGAAATAGTGTAGGTAGTGTCTTTAGTGTGGTGGTCGTCTACGCCCCTACTGGAGCCAAACGGCCACATTTCTTTAGGCGTCTGGAAACCTTTCTAGGTACAACAACAACAACAGTATTCAATTGCGTATGGCTTTCGGGTTTAAACACGAGCAACAATAAATTGTCTTTTGGTAATGATTTGCTCAGTAGAAAAATATTTTCCTGAAAGATCAAAAACCTATGAATATTTTGTGCATCGAAATGGGTCCATACTTGCTCAGAGGTTTACAAAAGCCAATGAGAAGAGAAAACCAATGTACCTATACCTTATGAAAACATGGGATCACACCCAAGCACGAATTGTGAACAGCTCCCGGGAGACGCGCAGATACACGGACAAACACACAGACACTCAGACACACAGATACATAGACACGCGCGTGCATACACACACAGACAAATGTACAGATACATACATAAAAGGACATAGACAGACACACAGGCACAGACGCACAGTTTCATAGATACACAGATGCACACATATTTGCGGGTAAAAATAAGCAAGTTGTACAATTGCAGGAGAGAAAGGAGAGATTTGGAAAAATAAAAATTTCGCTGTGATTGATGAAAACCAAACGTTTTATTGATCATTAAAAGATGACTATTCTTGAAGAAATTTGCGTTTTGTGTTAATCAATCAAATGCTGAAAGGCTCTCCGAAGTTAATATTAAGCAAGCAACATCTAATTTTTAAGTGTCAACAACTATCCTTTCGAAGTAATTACCTGACTAAAGGGAGAGTCTACAATGCAAATGTACAGATTGATAGTAACCTGATGTAGAAAATATGTATCGGATTAACAGAAGATGCTTTTAAAACAAGATTCTACTTGCTTTAAGAATTTACGAACTTTTTTAAATATTTGAACACAAGTCTGGCCGGGAATATTCTGCTTTTGAAGAAATCCGACTTAGCTCACTTTAAAGAACACTAGTCTGTTTTAGAAAGAGATAATCTATATAAAGATAGTCTTCACGCACAATTTTATGTAATATCCGTTTGAGCGAGTATTACATCATTCTTTTTCAGAATAATTTTGGTTTCCTCCAGACCCACATCGAAATACTTGCTCGGTATTCCGTAGCCTGTTAATGGATGATGAGTGATAAATATTTTTCGAACTTCTCAGTGAAATGAAATGTTTTGGATTTTAAAGCTGCTAACTTTTTGAAGTTTTGGCATTTTACATTGTTTATCAACTTTTTCTAACGTTTTTGCACAGCAACAATTTGTTTATGTTCTGGTTTTTGTGATAATGAGTTATGCGTGTGTGTGCATTAATTTTTATTCATTTGTGAACCTCCAAAATCTTTGAGATTTTCACGCTTAAGAAGACACATAGAATGAGAACGCTGTCGGTTCAAATTCTATATTTTCTCTTCATTTTCAAATTATATTTAGTGTGTACACTAAACATTTTGAAACGCTTCCATAAATCACTATTGAGGTGCTTTGAAAAATAGCCATGCATTTAAGCGACGTTATGTACATTTAAAGCGATTTAAAATCTTGAATTCTGCGCAAAAAGATTTTCTGGGCGAAGTTTGCGTACATACAATCTTTGTCATTAGAGAGAGGCAAAATACTTCTGGAAAAATGATTGCGTTTGCATCGTTTTTATATTTTGATGAACAGAGTTGTGTTATAAGCACAGCGTGTATATAATGAACGCATGTTGTAATACTGTATTTTGTCTTATAGGCATACATATATGTGTGTATATATATTATTATGTTTGCATACACATACACACATGCGCACGCACACACGCACACGCACACACATATATGAACAAAGGGAGAACAGAGTGAAAGCGAGAGAAATAGTAAATGAAAAATAAACAGTCATGTTTAAAGATAACTTCAGAGACAAGTAAAATAAAATATTGTTTTATTAAATTTCTTCTTTACTTTTGGAATTTATATTTTTCCTCTTCTTTGCACCTTCTCCTTTACCGCGCTCCCGTTTGGAGCTCAGTATTTCATCCAAATGCTGTGGTAGTTGTTTATTATGCGTTTCAGGAAGAGTCAATAACAAGCTCGATGCAATGAAACAACCAGCACCAAATACAAGTGCTGGGCCCCAAACAACACGCGCAGCCTGAAAAAAAAAATTTACAAATTATATATATATGTATATATATATGCATATATATATGCGTATATGCATGCATATGTTTGTGTGTGTGTGTGTGTGTGTATGTGTGTGTGTGTGTGTGTGTGTGTGTGTGTGTGTGTGTGTGTGTGTGTGTGTGTGTGTGTGTGTGTGAAAATAATGGTGACGATGTGTACGATAATTAACAGGAAGGACAAGAAACAAATATGGATAAGCACTGTTTAACAGCTAGCTTTTTGTTCAGAGTTAATGCGAGCAGTCATCGCTTGTTTGACTGTGCTTAAATACTAAAGTAATACCATGAAGAAAAAAAGCAGTCAGTTAACAAAGTAGGCGTTTTGAAGGCGAACCGTTGGCTTATGAATGTATATAGTGAAATGTTGGGCCTTAGCATGTCGGCTGGTAAAACATTAAATCGAAAGCCTAACAAGTACATGATCAATCACACTGGTCAGTCAGTCATTATATATCATGGGTTCCTGGGTATGTAGGAAAATTAAGGACAATGAAGATTACGTTACGACTGATAGTTGGGGTATACGGATTGGACTGATTTGCTAGTAACACAGAACCATGTCAATTATGTAGGTAGTAAATGGAGTGAGAATGAATGGCTTTGACGTTCCTGGTCGTTAGTCTGAGCTGGTCTCATTGCATGAAGTACAATCACCCGTCTAGCGATTGCACTGACACCTATCAGAGAATCACCAACAGGGTTGTCGGTATGCTTGAGATCGAACATGACTGTGGTAAATTCATTGACGTCGGTCAGTTGTCACATTCGTTTTTGTATGGCAAATTAGAAGCAGCAGGGAGGGCAGAACATGAATGGTTTGTGCTCTCTCAACATTTGGGAGGGTCGTCACTGCAAAAAAATGTAAACGGCACAAAGAAAGGCAAATCGTTAGCAATCCATGGTCACGTGTACTACATTCAGTTTCCACAGAGCTGAATTTCCGAGAAAAGTCTTTGCCGCCTCGACGGTGCTTGTTTTAAAACCCATTCTACTGCAATAAATTAATCGTTATTGCAATATTTTTTAAGTGATATAACGATCTAATTGGAGGAGCTTACTTAATAGTGGGAAAAACCGTTGCATCTTTATTCAATCAAATGATTTCGTTAGTATTCAATATTTCTGCTGTAGAAAGAGAATGTAGCCGTCTTTTTATTTCTGAGAGTTGCTTTTCTATAAATCAATGGCAGAAATTGATGATTGCTAAGAATTCCTGAAGCTGTCGTCCTATGTTGAGAGAAGGGAAATTTTCTGATTGCTACAACTCGATTATTTCGAGGAAGTGGGCATCTCCAAATTCAGTTTTGCTAGATTTAGATTTAGAAATCTGTACACCACTGAGGTTACCTTACTGTATGTCTGCAACATCATATCCCTGACGCTGATAGCTTAGTCTCAAACGAATTGTCTCTTCTGCCTTCATAGCAAAAAGTAAAATTTTACTCGTCAAGCAATTGAGACTTCAGCGAGATCATCTAGCAGTTAAGAGAAGTATCATATTAAAACATACTCAGAACAATATACCTGCATAGCAAAAATTATTATAAATGCATGCATGTGTGTGCGTGTGTCAGTGAGAGAGAGAGAGTGAGTGAGATAGTGTGTACGTGTGTGCATATATATTAAGTTATAGCTTAAGAAAACATTTTACTTACCAGCATTCTTGTGTAAGGAGAGAACACGCCACCGATACGTGCTGTAGCTGAGGCTATACCCATTCCAGCATTCCTGTTAAAAGACAATCCAACAATCATTAATTAAAGAGATTTTCTTTTATAGAAACTGTCTCGAGACGAACAAGACGCCTTGTTCATGGTAATTATTGTTTATGTTGGTCCTGGGCAATCATACAAATCAATGATGGATGATAATCAAACCACGAATATTCAGTGGTTTTCCCTTTTTCACCATTGCATCCAGAATCTCATTTTCCAATGTCTGCTTGCCATTTTCAAAAGGTATTTTGTGAAGATTGAGGGAGATTACGCTGATAATTCTAACTAGTGCACTAATCACTTATATTTTCCTTTGCTGGATTATATTGACGAATTTATTGTGACGAATTTACCACAGAATGCAATTTTTGAACAAACAGTTATCACAACTTCCTGTATCAACTTTTGAGTTGCGATTTCTGGACCATGCAGCATAGTTTATCGAGTGACTGAGTCAAATGGAAACTCCTTTCTAAGACACAACAGTGAAAGGGCTTTCCAATTACTCAGTTTTCCATTCCCATTTGGTGGAATTGAACTCAGCACAACAAATTACTGAAACGCTCGTTTATACAACAAGCGAACATCATAAATCATGAAAATGTCGGTCGCGATCAAAACACGCTGGTGAGTGGAAGCTAGGATCTTGGCTGAAACCATTTCACTTTACAAACGCTCCCGATGCTCTTTGAGGAAGAATGAGTATTCCAATCTCATGTCACTGTTTGCAATATGTATAACAACTGTAGGTCTCCAGTCAAAATATTTATATTCACTTTCACATCCTTCTGTGGTTGTCAACTATCCTGTTGAATTCTTAAAGTTTTGGAACCTCTTGGACTCCCACAAAACCGACTTCTGTTGAAAGTAAGAACCATCATTATGCTATCATGGAACCTTAACCAGCCTCGGTTGTGTGATGGTACTAGACGGTGCTAAAAGTCAACGCCCGATATTATTTAGACCACTATTTTAACTGGTTATTCCATGGGAGATATTCTTATACCCAGAATACCCTTAATACCATCCGACACAGAAATTCTTTTGCATTAAAAGGGCTGCGACAGCCAATAAAACTCAGTTTTTCTATGTCTGTAAATAAATCACAAGGACAGACTTTATTTTTTCCTGGGCTACAACTTGAACATTGAGGACGAAATAACACAATAAGAATGTGAAGTGGTGCTGAAGGAATGGGAGGACTACAAGTGAAATATAAATATGTGTAAAGCGCGGCAAAATAGTGTTATATAGGTTGTCAAAACAATATACACACACACACACATATAATTTGTTTGTTCGTTCGCCCGTTATACATTAGTTAATTAAAGAGGTGGAGTAAGTGAGTGGTGGAGTAAGAGTGAGAGAGAGCGGGAGGGGTGAAGAAAGAAGAGAGGAAGAAGTAGAGGAAGGTGATTAATATCACTACACACAGACCAAATAGTCACGGGGTCAGCTGAAGGTAGAGGCGAAGAACGAGAGAAAAGAATGACGAGAGAAAAAGTATGAGAGGGAAGTGTAAACGACGTGTGGTGGGTTGGGGGAGGAACATTTATTACGTGGTTAAAAAGTAGAGAATGATAGATAAAGATGAACAAGGGGGGGTCAGTTATATTGAGAGAGAGAAGAGAGAGGAGGGAGAGATAGCGGTGATGGTGGTGATGGTGTGTTGTTAGAGGAAAGTATTTTTTTCCTTTTTGAACTAATATTTTTTATAGCGACCATCACTTAATGCCCACGCATAAGTGCAATTAGTTATCGTCTACTCTCTGAAAAAACTGATATTTATATCTATATGTGTTAAATTAGCCTAAACTCAGGATACATATGAAATAGGGTTGCAAGCTGCCCGAGAAAGGATGTGTAGGTATAGAGCACGGACCAGAGAGAAACAGCGAGAAGATAAAATAAAAAGAAAAAACAACGGAGCCATGAGGAAATGGATGTAGACGAACGTCAAGAATATTAAAAGAAAGCTGAACAATGAATGCTGTAAAAATCTAAATCATCCTTTCTTTCTTAAATAGGTCCTCTTAATTTTTTCCTTCCGTGGAATTTACACCTGTCCCACAAGCGTGTGTGTGTGTATATATATGTGTGTGTATATATATGTGTGTGTATATATATATATATGAATAAATGAAAGAAAGGGGTCGAACGAAGATGTTAGCAAAATTCCTTTACTCTCGACATATGTTTCGAAGACAACATGGTTTCATTCCAAAGGAATAAAGGGTGCATTATGCAATCTTCTCATCGGGAAAGAAAGGGAGCCTCTCTCGACAACAAGACAAACAAAAATTTCGATGACTGCCTACATGGTAAACAAAACGATAATGAGTGTTTTTAAAAAAAAACCGTTAGAAGAATTGACGTCAAAGATAGATAGTAGGAAGAGAAGGGTTAAAGGAATAATAGGTAGGGAATAAGTGGAGAGGGAAGGGTACGTTGTATGATTTTTCTATGAGTGTGTTTACAATTGGAACCTTAGAGAATCTGAACTCTTCCATATTCTCTTCTCTAAGATTCCCCTTGTAAACACACTCATAGAAAAATCATACAAATGTAAACACTGGCAGAAACATACTTTCTACTCATATAAATGATAAGGATAATCACTGTGGTTTGAACAATTAGCTTAACGTGCACTCCACTTCAATAGCGAAATTCTTTCCTAAGCCTTCGAACATTCTTTACAGGTGTTTGAACTGAGTCAAGTGTGAAATGGAGCCTGTTGAGTGTCGAGCAGTGATCCGGTTTTTGTATTTGAAAGGACGCACACCACGGGAGACTTTTGATGAAATGAAAGTAACTTATGGTGATGATGCCCCATCATCTGACCTTGTAAAGCGCTGGCATCGTGAATTCAAACATGGTCGGAACTCTGTGGAAACAGCTCCCAGATCTGGTCGCCCCCCTTCTGCCATTGATGAGGCATCTGTCCGTCAAGTTGAGGTTGCCATTTTGGAAGATCGACGCATAACTATTCGCCAAATAGCCCATGAGGTCAAGATTAGTACCGGGTCTGTGGAAACTATCATTTATGACCATTTGCATATGCAAAAGGTATCTGCCAGATGGATTCCCAGGTTGCTCACACCTTTCCAGAAGCAAGTACGGCCGAGTGCTCGAGGATGAATTTGGAGATGTGCCAAGAAGATGAATCAAAATTTTTCAAACGACTGATTACACAGGATGAAATCTGGGTCCATTACTATGATCCAGAGACCAAAGCCCAGTCAATGCAGTGGAAGCACTGTGACTCACCTCCTCCAAGAAGGCAAGGGTGCAGCCCTCCGCTGGCAAGGTCATGCTCACAGTCTTCTGGGACCAGGACGGATTAGTGATGACAGATTTCCTGGCAAAGGGTACCACAATTACAGGAGCCTATTATGATTCACTTTTGAAGAAATTAAGAGAAGCCATCAAAACAAGAGGCGGGGCAAGATCAGCAAAGGCATCCTCCTCCTGCAGGACAACGCTCCGGTCCACAACTCGCATGTTGCCAGATCAGAAACACAGGCGTGCGGCTATGAACTCCTCCCCCATCCCCCCTTCTCTCCTGACCTTGCACCCTCTGATTTTCACCTCTTCCCAGCCATGAAGTTGTTTTTGAAAGGAAAGTGTTTCCCAGATAATGCAGCATGAAAAGTTTGGCCACATCACCAGCGATGATGTGGCCAACCTTTTCATGGTATGGTGGGACAGAAGGCTTAAAGAACGCCTAACACAGAACTCCATACTCGTAAACATGTACTCTCGCTATGTTGATGATATCAACATAGTGGTAAAAGCACCCCCACAAGAGAATAATGTTGATATAGTAATAGAAACTAATACTATGGAGAGCATCCAACAAATAGCTAACTCCATCCACCAGAGTATTAAGGTCACAATAGACTACCCCACTAAACAACCCAACCATAGACTACCAGTACTAGACACTGAACTCTGGCTAGAAATTGTGAATAATAAAACCCAAATCATTCATACTATGCCAAACCTATGGCCTCAAAATACTTGATCCACCGGAACTCAGCCATTGCGGACAATGCCAAATTCAATATGTTGATGGCAGACCTCGTCAGAATAATGAAAAATGTGTCACGCATGTGCGAGCCCACAGAGTTAAAGAGACACATACAATATTTCATTCACCGCATGCAGTTCTCAGGTTATAGCCATAAAGAAAGGATCAGAGTATACAAAGGAGCCATGAAGAAATTTGATAATATATTATGTAATGATAGGAATGGGATTTGCCCTCTCTATAGGAACAAGTCATGGAACACTATAGAAAGGACAAAGAAGAACATAGGGAAGGCCAACTCTTGGTATGATAGCCATAAATACCAGTGTCATGTTCATTGACACCACCCCTGGAGGTGAACTGGTGTACCGCTTTAGAAGGACCCTAGACAAACTTAAGTTAAGAATTAAGGTTGTTGAAAAGCCAGGCAACCCTATCAAATCTATAATTGGTAGAACCTATCCTTTTAGTAGAACCCCCTGTACGGATAAGTACTGTACTATATGTAGATTTAGCCCACAAACTGTAAAGCCAGAAATGTAGTCTATAGTATAAGATGTATAGAGGGACGATGCAGTAACAAGACAACGACATACGTAGGGGAAACGGCAAGAAGCATAGGAGAGCGGGTAAATGGTCATTGGAGACAACTCAAGGAAGGTAAAAGCTCATCGATTCTGTACCAACACGCCGAACAGGAACACGGGGGATCAATCAGCAATATAGAAATTAAAATATTGTCCACACATACAACAGATGCAACATTCAGTCGAATTACAGAAGCTACACACATAATAGAAAATAAACCTAGCCTGATTAGAAAACTAGAATGGAGTACTAGCACACACCACAACATATGACGATAGAGGATCCCGAAAACATAATAAATACACAGATAAATAACTATATATATATATATATATATCTTTTTTCGATTCGATTTATTATTATTATTATTACTAGTATTGTTGTTATACATACAAGCATATGTAATGATATAATAAGTGGATGTAAACACGAACAAAATAAGAATAAACGAAAACAACAAACAAAAACAAAATACAAATTACATGAACGTATATAAACAGAAGATACAAATATTACATGCATCCCCCCACATACACACACTAAATAAACATAGACGCACATAGAGATATAAGCATGCGCAAATGAAGACACAATAGAAAACAAAATGGCTGACGTTAGTAAGGAGAGACACAAATAAGAAAGAAGAAAACAAAGGACCACTGATCCGGTCACAGGAGTGTGACGAAAGAACTCTGGCCGAAATAAGATTAAGATTAATGTAAAAAATAAATAACACTGAAGCGAAATAACACCAAATATATAGTGCGTGTGTTTGTATTGGCTAAACTGGCAAAATGACCATTCCGAAATATAACAATATCTGTTTCAACACACGACTTCACATAAAACATCTTGCACAACAAATCTTTAAACGTACTATATATATTATATATTATATATATATGTATAAGGGTGGAAAGGAACAACGAGTTGATATATATGAAAAAAACAAGTCAAAAAATAGAAAATGCTAAGATGATTTATAGTGAATCTTTCAGTATCGGTTTCGGTCATTTTGAGACCTTTTCAACTGTAACGATTAAATAATTAATAATTGTCACTAATGTCTCTTCAGGATAACGCCTACGCAAATTCCATAAACAATTCCTGAATTGAACTGCGACTACTGTCAGCCACTGTCAGCCACTGACCATTCAAAATACGACCATTAAGGCATTCCAGATTTCCCCACCCCTCTCCACATCAGCCTCATCATTATTCTTCACCTACCCTACCAAGAACTCAAAACGACCTCGAACACAAGTGCAAACAAGGGAGTCAGAGAAAGCAGAATGCTACTTATATCTGAACACTACTACAGAAATATTCTTTTAAAAAAACTTTTCTTCTAATTTTCTAAATTTAATTATTTAATCGTTACAGTTGAAAAGGTCTCAAAATGACCGAAACCGGTACTGAAAGATTCACTATAAAATCATTAGCATTTTCTATTTTTTACTTGTTTTTTCATATATATATATTATATATATATATATATATATAATATATATATATATATATATATATATATATATACGCACATATACACACAAAAGAACGTGTATATATTTGTGATTAATGCTAACCTTAATGTAGTCGGATAGACTTCAGGAGTATATAACCATACACCACCAAAGGCACCACTGATACCGATCATTCCAAGCAAAGACAAAAACTACTGTAGAAGTATTGATGGCGTCACTGTCTGTAAATAGAAAATAGAGGTCAACATTATCACAAACTCAAAACAGGTTGCTTCTGGGCTTCTAGATCGAAATGAAAATATGTGATGCTTATTCATCTCATATTATGGCTTGACAACCGAAAACGAGCAAATATGAATTCAATTCAAAAGTTATTTTATATATTTAACTTCTGATCAGTTGATATCTTCTTTTCGATGATAACAACACCAACAACCACATTTGATGATACCTTCTAGATGTAAAATGGTAACCTGGTAATTTTTTTAAAATTCGCTAAAAAAATTCACTGATATTTAATAGACTTGGCCTCGAAGTTTTTGGATTATTCAAATATATCTGACCTTATGTCAGTGTAATTTGATCTTTAACCGCTTCATGCAAAGAGAGTTAAACACAAAATAGAAAAAATTGCATAAATCAGATGACTTACCTTTCCTTCTTTCTCTCTCTCTTCTCTCTCTTCTCTCTCTCTCTCTCTTCTCTATCTATCTATCATCTATATATATATATATATATATATATATATATATATATATATATATATATATATATATATATATTATATATAATATATTTTATCGCTATCTCTATCTCTTTCTGTTCCCCCTCTCTGTTAACAAGATCGTCTTAAATATTCAAGATAAAAGTGTAAAGAGAAAATAAGTGTGCGATCAAGTTAACATTTCTGCTTTTGTTATGTCAATTCATACAATCTCGTTTTAGAAAGATCTTCTGGTCAATCATTGTTGTGTTTGCATTGAATCTCAGTGTGTGTTCATGTGTGTGTGTGTGTGTGTATGCGTGCGAGTGTGTGTGTGTGTGTGTGTGTGTGTGTGTGCGTGCATGCTGTCGAGTCTTTTCATCGCCATGTGATTTTCCTTGTTCACGTAGTGTTTGTTTTTTTCGTTTATACACTGACCGCTCTCATTCCGTTTCTAAATTAGCTTAATTTATTCTGTTTCATGCAGTGAATATGTCAGAGTTTTGTAAGGGAAATATTAATAGCTTTATATTAGTGTAGTGTAGTTTGGAATTTTTGAGATCTACTGCACCGAAAGTCTTGTGTTGTCAAGGCCAAGTGGTGTTTGTTCTGTGTCCATTTACATACACTCCCTTATCCTTTTCACCAGGAGAAATGAAATCTCTTATAGATAATGATGAGAGGAATTGCCATATATATATATATATATATATATATATATATATTATATATATTATATATATATATATATATATATAGCTATATATATATATATAATCAACTTTTTGTGCATAAATATTGCCGATAAAAGCTAGGTGTCTTACCACCGACTGACTTCAGAAACTGCCACGGTTAACAATGTCACACCTGAGGCACCAATAAGAATTATGATGGCTTTCTTCCGTCCAAATCTGAAAAATGGTACAAAATAAGATTCTGGTGGTGAGCTTGAATGATGAGTTTCATAGACTGGTACATGGAGTAAATTATCTCAGATATCGTAGTAGACCTTTCAGTGATATGTACAATGCAATAAAGAAAGGCAGCGACGGAGAGAGTGAGAAGGAAAGAGAGCGAGATAAAAGTAGAGAGTGAGAAGGGTAAGAAGGATTGAAAGAGAGAGAGGGTGGAGAGAGAGAGAGAGAAAGAGAGACAGAAAGAAAGAAAGAAAGAAAGAAAGAAAGAAAGAAAGAAAGAAAGAAAGAAAGAAAGAAAGAAAGAGAGAGAGCTCCAATGTTTGACTGGCTTATATTTTCGAAAGGACAAAAGATAAAGTTGACCTCGAAGGACTGGAGTTCAGAGCTGGAACAACGATTGCGAAAGGCAGTCAAAATGATTCTTTCACAATTCCACAAGTTAGCCGCCTGAAATCATATCTTTTTGTCTTAGATGAAAGCAAGACATATTTGATAACACAGTTGAAAATAGAATGTGTTTGGAAAAAAGAGGCAAAATTATAGCAATTGGAATTGTTTTGATCATAGACAGATGATCTAAGGTTATTCTGGGGTATACATAATAACAAAACTTGTAAAATTATTGTACTTACAATCACCAGCCCCTGTTCAATATTTCATTCATCTACCCCAACTCTCTGTCTGTCTGTCTCTCCCCCCTTTTCACTCTTTCTCCCTTTCTCTCTCTTTATAACATCCATCGTTACTTTAATGTACACATCTCATAACACATAAAGCTTTTAGCGAGCCCTGATCATTTGTCACCAGAATGCTCTGTATCAGTTAATGATTTATCCACCCTGTAATCTTCATTAATCTTCTAAATTAAGATTTAGAACGCACATGTGTTAAAAACATTCACACAAATACAAATATCTTTCTGTCTGCCTGTCTGCATGTATATATATATATATATATATATATATATATATACGTAAGTGAATCAAATATAAAATATTTACGAACAGCGAGAATAATTTGTAGACGAGGAAACTGGAGGGAAGTTCCATGGCTGCAGTGAGGAAGAAATTCAAATGACGGTCACCAGACAAACTACTGGAGGTCAAGTAGAGTCCGAAATATGTCAAACTGGTAATGAGCCTGAAATACAGGGGAAACAAGACAGACATTTGGCTTTTGTTCTTTCTTAAAAGTATTATTACACATAGTGTTCAGTTTTTTGTTTTAAATTATCAAATATAACTATTTTTGTTTTATATGTATTTGTGGCGCAGTCGTGGCTGTTTAGTAAGAAGTTTGCTTTCCAACCACATGATTCCAGGTTAAGTCCCACTACGTTGCACTTTGAGCAGGTGTCTTCTACTATAGCCTTGGGCTGACCAAAGCCTTGTGAGTAGATGTGGTAGACGGAAACTGAAAGAAAGCCGTCGTATATACATATATGCATATATATCAGCGTGTGTGGCTGTGTTTGTCCCCATCCACCCACCACTCGACAACTGGTGTTGGTGTGTTTACGTCTCAGTAAACTAGCGGTTCAACTTAAGACATCGATAGAATAAGTTGCTGGCTTTATTAAAATAAGAGCTGGGGTTAATTCATTAGAATAAAATTTCAAGGCCGTGCCCCAGCATGGCCACAGCCCGATGACTGAAATAAGTAAAAAGTTAAAAATAAATTATGCATCTACCACGAGTCCTGAGTTTCTAAGACGTTGCTGTTAACCTTCTGAAATCAACAGTGAAGTTTGTGGAAGTCTTAGTCGAACGCCGGTGAGTGTAACCATGGTATGCTGCATGAACAGCTAAGAGCAATAATACCTGGCTGCAGACCACCAGGTATGTCACCATTGTCTGGTGATTTCGCTCAACGACAGACATGAGCACTCTGCTGGTTTGTTCGCCAAATTTACCCGATAACAGGCACCTAACGCCTGCTCGCAGGACGCTGCCGAATCGTGTGGCTGAGGTTTTAGTAAATGTAAAGAATGTTTACAAGAGCTATATATTTCCAATATCTGGTTGTGCCTTTCACAATTCTGCGTCTGCCACGACCAAATATAAGGAATTTTGCTTAATTAAAGGATAGCTTTATGAGTAAAAAGATGCGAACATTAAATGATAGATTCAATATGTGTTATTTTTAATCTAAAGGCAATGACTCTGATATTTTGCTCGTTGTTGGCCTCGTTAGTCTTTCGACGCTTACTACTTGCAAAACTTAGAAGTCACTATCAATAAAATATTAATAGTATATTTTGCATTGTAATTCTAAACTATATATTATGATAATAGGTTTAACTGCATTTGTTAAGTTGGCGAATAACAAATATGGTAATGGATTGCCTGTAATTCAGTACAAAGAAATTCATTCGATGTCCATCTGCTTTTATGATGCCTAGCTTATTTGTTGATATAAATGTTTGTATATATGCATTCGTACATGTATGCATAATTTTGAATTAGATGTAAAGTACAATACATGTATAATGCACTTTACATCTAATTCAAAAGCGAAATATTAATTGCAAAGTGCTCAATAAGAAATTCAAAATAAAAATAAATTAGAGCAGTGGCTTACTCTTGATAAATGAAAAGAACGGAAAGGAAAGAATATAGCACAATGTAGACTTGTGCATATTACCTGCACTGATTCCAGTTACAATATACTTGGAAGGAACCGATCAACATGAGATTAAAAAAGAGGAATTTTGCTTAAAGCTCTACGCAAAACCACGAAGATGCAAATATATCTTCTTAACAACGCCGCCATGTCGGTGTCTAAATTTCTCTACCATAAATGAGCAGTTCGTTTGCGATCACAATCTTAAAAGTGCATGGACGGCGGAATTTTCGATAAAGTTCGAAAGAGTTCGAGTCTCATCTATTGATGGTGAACTAATAATGGTTTCCACGTTTTGTACTAAGCTAGCAATTTTAAAAGAGCGGGCATGTCGATTGCAGTGCTAGTACTTATAATATTAATTCCTAAAATGATGAAGGCAAAGTCGACATTGGTGACATTTGAAATCAGGAAAGAATTTTGTCCAGAGCAGTAACAATTCTGCCAGCTCGCCGCCTAAATAAGAGTAGTAGTAGTAGTAGTAGTAAAATAATAACAGCAATAATAACAACAATAATAATAATCCTTTCTATTATAGGCTCAAAGCCTGAAATTCGGAGAGAAGGTACAGACAATTACATTGACCCCAGTACTCGATTGGACATAATTTATCGACCCTGAAAGGATAAAAAGCAAAGTCGACATGGGTTGAGTCTGAACTCAGAACTTTAAAGCCAGACAAAATACCGCTAAGCATTTTGCCCGGCGCGCAAACGATTCTTCCAGCTCGACACCTTAACAACACTAATAACAGGAACAGAATAAGAACAACAGCTTCAACAACAATAACAATGGTTTAAATTTTGGTACAATGGCCAGTAATTTTAGAAGATTACATCGACCCCAGGCCTGAACTGGTACTAGTTTATTGAGCAAAGTTGACCTCTGCGAGTCTTAAACTCTGAAACTAAAGAGCCGGAAGAAATGTCGCTTTGCATTTTCTCCGACACGCCATTGATACTCCCATTTCACTGCCTTATTTTATGATTTAGGCACTAGGTCAGCAATATTAAGAGCAATGGATAGGTCGATGCTACGGATTCCGTTGTTTCACTGGTATTGCACTGTAATATTTCACTGGTATTTGCAGTGTAGTATTTCACTAGTATTACAGTGCAGCTTATTAGAACACCTTCTTGTAATTTCTTGATGCCTGCAGTGTGAGTAGAATTCATAACATAAGGGATCGTAAGTAAGAACAGAATGCTTTATTGTGTCTCTCGAGCTAAACATTCCAATGTCCATCAACTAATAACAGTAAAATAATTAGCAGAAATCGTTAGCACGCCGGGCAAAATGCTTGGCAATATTTCGTTCGTCTTTACGTTTTGAGTTCAAATCCGCCAAGGTCGACTTTTGCCTTTCATTATTTGCGGGGAGAGGTCAATGAAATAATTACCAGTTACACACTAGGATCGATGTAACTGACTTAATCCCTTCCCCCAAATTTGAGGCCTGTGCTTCCAGTAGAAAGGGTTATTATAAGAAGAAGAAGAATTACCATGCGAACATGATAAACTAGTGTCATGTTTCTGGTTGTTCTGTATTTCATCATGGTCCACAATCCAAGCGCAGTTTCTTTAGGATGAACTTCGGCTTCGTCTTCAGGGTTTGTTCCATTCTGTCAATCAGTTCTTTGGACTGTTCACCTAATCGATGCATTTCCATGGCAGATTCATTAGATTTCAGACATTTTGTCCATGCCGCTTCGAAACGACTCCGTTAAGTTTTGCTGCGCGTTTCACAATTCTTTCGGCTTCTACAATTTCCCTTTTGCGAACAACCATCGAAAGCTTCTCTTAAGTACCTGCATAATATGAATATGAATATGCATGTATGTATGTATTTTGTATGTATGTATGTATGTAATATATATATAATGTGTGTGTGTGTATTTCGTTTTTGGATTTGGTTTGTAAGATTCTTATATGAGTTCGTGTGCTGAAGCATATTCTGTTGTGTATGGGGAGAGTCATTTTCTTTTGGTGCCTTATAATTTAACCAACACACACACCAGCAAAATTTCCACTGATTTCTTATTTTATTTCCTAAAAATTTTTTTCCTAAAATTTTCGTTACGTCTTGTAACCTTTTCAATAGTCTTGACTCTGTTAGTTATTTACACTGCGTTCCTTTTTGTTTGTTTGTGCGCATGTATGTGGGTCTGTGTGTGTGTGTGTGTGTGTGTGTGTATGTGTGTGTGTGTGTGCCTATGCATGCATGTACGTATGTATGTATGTATGTATGTATGTATATATGTACGCATGTGTGTGTGTATATATAGGTGTGTGTATGCATACATATATATATATATGTATGTATGTGTGTGCATCTGTATGTATGTATGTATTCTGCATATTCACGTGCTTGCATGTCCGCGTTTGGTGTATTTTCTATGTTATGTAGATATATGTATGTATGTGTGTGGTGTGTGTGAGTGTATCTATGTTTTTTTTTTGTATGTAAGCATATGGATATGAAAATAAACAAATCATATACAGACGGATAGGTACATAGGTTATATGAACAGTCAAGAACACATATGCAAATGGAGACTGAAACACATGACCACATATACATACACACTTTACTCCACACAAGGACACATATCGAGACACGGGTTCACACTATAGGATGCACATCCATACATACAAACATGGTACATAGTTGCAAAACACATACACCACTGACCCACACACATGCGCACAAACAAACAAAAAGGAATGCAGTGTAAATAATGGACAGAGCCAAAACTATTGAAAAGGTTGCAAGACGCAACGAAAATCGTAGAAAAATAAAAATAAGAAATCAATGAAGATTTTACCGGTGATGTGTTTATATTATAAGGCACAAAAAGAAAATGACTCTCCCCGAGGTTTCCGATTAGCCATTTTTAGGTCAGGACCACCAACTTCTGTGATAACAGAGAACAAGCCGGATTTCAGCTAAAGTCATAGCTGAGACTCTGTAGATTTTCCGCGAGAGAGTTGGTCACATTATCTACAACACTCCTGGACATGAGAAGGCCAAATGGGTACCGAAATGCCTGAACGCAGAACAGAAGCACATCCGCGTAACGACATGAAAGGCTATTTTGGGACCGCTTTGCACCATGATGAAACACTATGTCTCGTTTAGTCACCATGGATGAAATCTGCCTTCATTATTATGATCCCCAGACTAAGTAGCAATCAATGGAGTGGCGCCCCACAGCAGTTCACCTGAATTTTAAGACGTTTCGGACCCAGAAGCCAGCAGGAAAGATTCTAGCTTCAATGTTTTGGGACAAGACAGAGTATGCTTCATAAAATACTTGCCAAAAGGTTCAACCATTAAAGCAGAATTCGACATGATCCTATGGATGAACTGCGTGAAGCTTTGGAGCAGAAACGCCGTGGAAAACCGAGTCGTGGTACCCTGCTTCTTGCATGCCAATGCACCAGCACACACAGCACATTAAAACTCTACGGAAAATGGATGACATTGGCTTCAAATTGGTAGACCACCCACCTTATTATCCTGATTTGGCCCCCACCGTCTATCGTCTCTTTCCACAACGGTAAAATCAACTCAAGGGAACAAAAATTTCACTCTAATTCGGAAGTGATCGCTGCTTCAGAGGCTTGTTTGGCGGTCCAACTATCCGTATTTCTTTTCACTAGTCTTGGAAAATCTGAAGGGCCGCTGCAATACGAGTGTGAATCTGAGAGGGGAATATGTTGAATAGCATTATAATTAACTGATCTTCCTGTATTATATTTTACCGAAAGCCAGAAACTTTTTCAGCACCTCTTCGGATATGTGCATACACACGCACGCACGCACACACACACACACACACACACACACACACACACACACACACACGTGTGTGTGTGTGTGTGTGTATTTATGAATATACACGTACGTGTTAAAAGACGGAGAAAAATATGCAAAATATATATATATCACAAAATATAGGACACTTTGACACCGCAAAAACAGTATAATTTTGAAAAACCATAAGTTCTAAGTGCAGGAGCACATCAAACTTCCAGAAAACCAAGCGAGAAAACTATTTATATATACAAGAACGCTCAGTCCTCATCCATAATCAAGAAGTTTGTAAATGATATTTAAGGATATTTGCAATCCCACCCGCTCTTACTATAGCAATATACTATCAAGAAGCGAGATTAATGAAAACATTTTACAAGAAATATAACTCCTCCCTCATAACTACAAAACCAGGATAACAAGCACAATTCTTTCAACCCACTCTACAGCATGAATGAAACTACTAACATGAAGAGAAATCTTCAATGACTATCAAAAATTAATTTCCAATCACACATAAATATCATAAACTTTCAAAGCCAATAAATTCAATGATTTAAGTTTGTTCGGACAGCGTCCTTTCCTGCAGCATCCACGTCGCAATCTAAGACATACATCTAGTCGTAATTTTACTGCTTTCAATATCCAGCTTATGGTTGCGGAAAATTCTAAACTTCCGATTCAAAGGAACTTATCTCTCTCCAAAGAAGTGGTATACAGTGCGTCCTTGACACTCACAGACAGTATTGAGGGAATTCAACGGAACCCACCACGAATGATTTCAATATCAGCTACAGTGAACATAAATACTCATTCAGATCGATGGATAAAAAGAAATACATACCTTTGTCAGCAATATGTTTTGCGATTGCGGAATAGCAGAATTACAACTTTAAACAATGGACAGAACTCTCACATACTCTATCGGGACACGGTACAGCAAATTATGCTTTCACTGAAAAATCCCGGGTCTTGAAATAACCACTAAAATCGCTGAGCAGAGTTTCAGAGATCTTCCACGTCTGCCGCAGCCACAAGCTATTTCGTCTGAAAATCTACTCACTGAAAATGTCTTCAATTTATAACAACCAAGCGATGCTTCAACGACGTATTAGCCATTATTCTTTTTATTCATTTACATGTTTCAGTCATTTAACTGCGGTCATGCTGAAGCACCACCTTTAATCGGACACATCGACTCCAGGATTTTTATTGTAAGCCTAGTACTTCTTCTATCGTTCTCTTTTGCCGAACCACTAAATTACGGGGACGTAAACACATGAACATCGATTGTCAAGCGATGGCGGGATGATAAACACAGACATAAATAACAACACACATATATATATACAACGGGCTTCTTTCAGTTTCTGTCTACCAAATCCACTCACAAGGCTTTGGTCGGCTCGAGGCTATAGTAGAAGACACTCGCCCAAGGTGTCACGTGATGGGACTGAACTCGGAACCATGTGGCTGGTAAGCAAGCTTCTTTATTTTATTATATGGGCTATGAAAGCCGTACACAGATGGAGAAACTACGGGCTGGACAAAGATATTAATGAGATGAGATGTGGTAAGCAAGCTTTTTACCACAAAGCCACTCCTGCACCTATGGCTAATTCAAACTAAAGAACTAAATTTCTTCTAAGATATGCCTGCTCTTTCTTTCTTTCTTTCTTTCTCTTTTAAGGAACAGTTAATTATTGATCCCATTGTTACACAGTTTCGTACCGCATCTAAGACAATACCTAGCTGAATAAAGCATCTGTGGAATGGATTCTCATTAGCTAAGATCAGTCAGTGATATATTGCATCATGCTCTAGCGAATTCAGTCAGTATTAACAAGTAACTCGTGTAAATTGGTATATAGGAGAATTGCAGATCAAATTAGTTCAGCTGCAGATTATTACCAGTTTTCTTCGGATCATGAATTCCACTCACGGAAGATTTAACAGATAGTTCTAAATCTTACCCAGTCCCGCTGCAGGAAGCTCTTCATTCATTGTAAACGCTCTTCCTTAGCAATCCCGAAACGTTTTGAGTACCCAAAGAGCTTCAGGGCACACTCTCGGAACTAAAGATACAGGCTTAGCATGATATTTAATTAGCATATATGCAAAAAAAAAAGCAAAAGAATAAAACATATCTTTTGTTATTTTGTCACATCTAATATTGGAATTTTCACCACGAAAGAAAATGCAAAAGAAATAAATAAAAGACAAAGAGAAAATTAAAACGAAGAAGTAGTTTGAAAAAAATCACAAGAAATTCCTTACCAAAATTGAAATATACATATGATCCCGGGAATCCCAAAAACGGCACAGAGCCATCTCCATTCTGAATGTCTCATGACATAGGCAACCAACGCTAGGATCATAACACATATACTCCACCAAACCCCCAGTGTGCATGAAACTAGTGTCCGTTTGTCAGCAGGAAACATCTCCAATATCATGGTAAAACCAGGAATAACGATACCCTGTAGGAAGATATATTTTAAGTTCACAGTTATGATAAAGTTTTATGGATTCAGTATGTATGTGCTGAGTAAGCTATCTAATACATTAATCAATTTTAATATCTTGAAACTTTTGGGGAGGGGACTAGTCGATTACATCGGCCCGAGTACTTACCTGATACTTATTTTATTGACCTTAAAAGGATGAAAGGCAAAGTCGACCTCGGCGGAATTTGAACTCAGAACGTAAAGACGGACGAAATGTTGCTAAACATTTTGCCCAGGGTGCTAACGATTCTGTCAGCTCACCACCTTTGTAGCTTTCATAATAATATTAATAATTGTTTCTATTTTTGGCACAAGGCCAGCATTTTTAAGGCGAGGAGAAAGTCGACCACATCGATCACAAGACTTGACAGGTACATTTTTATCGTCTCTGAAAGGATGAAAGACAAAGTCAACATCTAAAGGCACGAGGCTTGGAATTTTGGTGGAGGAAGCTACTCGGTTACTCCGAACCAGGGCTCAATGGATACTAATTTTATCGAGTACGAAAGAAGAAATGGCACAGTCGACCTCCGCGGAATTTGAACTACGAACGTTAAGCCAAAAGAACTGCTGTGAAGCATTTTGTCCAGCAGACTAACGATTCTGCCAGATCACTTTTTCGTAATAATAATAATGGTTTCAAATTTTGGCTCAGATTGTAAAGACGGGTGAAATACTGCTAAGCCTTTCGACCGGTGTGCTAACGATTCTGCCAGCTCACCACCTTAACAATAATAATAATAATAATAATAATAATAACAATAATAATAATAATAATAATAATGACAATAATAATAACTTTTTCTACTATTGGCGCAAGACCTGAAATTTGGGGGATGGGAGGGGGATAGTCAATTACATCGACCCAGTACTCAACTGGTACTTGATTTATCGACTCCGAAAGGATGAAAGACAAAGTCAACCTCGGTGGAATTTGAACTCAGAAGGTAACGAAGGACGAAATACTGCAGAGCATTTCAGCCAGCGCGCTAATGATTCTGCCAGCTCACAGCCTTAAATAATAATAATAATAATAATAATAATAATAATAATAATAATAATAATAATAATAATAATAATAATGAAAAACAAAGGCACCGCAGTGGTGATGCTTATCCTGAGCGTAGATAATTTTTTTTCGCATGTGGATTACAATGCGTTGCTTACCCATGCTTTTTCATTGAACTGAATCAGCTTTTTATAGGTATTTTTACTCCATTATAGGTATTATACTCCGGTGAAGTTAAGAAATAAACGTAACCCACGAATTCATCACTGTATACACATCCGCGCGCGCGCGCACAAACGGAGAGTCGGATATCTATGTATTTATGTGTGTATGTATGTACCCTGACATGTTCACGCACATAGGTACACCATTATCTATACACACGCAGACGAGAGTCGATTCAAATGAAAAAGAAAGTGAACAAAATAATACGACCACTTGTTTATCGGGAAATGTTTAAGTTCGATTTCTCATTATTTTTTAGTTTTTCGTTAAGTATCACTATCATAGGTTTGCATACTCCAGTGAAATTAAGAAATCGAGTCGTAAATAAATGAAACCCACGAATCCATTACTGCACACACACACACACACACACACACACACAAACACAAACACACACGCACACAGAGAGGAACACACACACACGCAAACACACACGCACACAGAGAGACACACACACACACACGCACACACAAATTCACAAGCCTATGTATGTATTTATGTATGTATGTGCCCACATGTGTCTACGCGCATATGTACTGCATGCTCTATACAGATACAGACGAGGGTCGATTCATTTGAAAAAGAAAGCCAACAAAATATGACCACTTAGCAGAAAATCTGTAAGTCCGATTAAAAAAAAAAATTCTTTTAAAGATAATCAGTGCAAATGTTCATCATTTCGAGCCACTCGCCCACTGAGTATTTCTACCAAATGTGGTGAAAATCTGTTTAACCGTTTTCCAGTAATTTTGCAATTTTGCAAATAGACAAAGAGACAAAAACGAGTGATTACAGTGATTACAGAATTGGGGCAAGGCACGACGGTCAATTGATAATATACGACGGAAGCGATGTATGCATTCGCCACCTCTGTCCGACCTTCTAGAGATGGGTTCCCCCGGGCAATTTCTGGACGAGATTGGCTACCCTGCTCGTCACCTCGCTCCAGTTCTTTTCCACCTGGAGATCCGGACCAAACCACATCATAATAAATCTATCCAGCACCTTCGTCCAGCGTCCTACGACGTTATTGGACGCAATAAGCTGCTCCTCTAGGTGCCAAACTGCAGGCCAACTGACTTGTCTTGGTTATGTTTTGCTCTTGTGAGAGATACGCATTATTTCAGAGCTGTACCGATCAGATTTATGTACCTAGTGTTCAACTCTATGATGGTTATGTCGTCTGCATATGCCGACACATTTCTCCCACGTCCTAGTTCGCTAGCGATGCCTCTCAACGCCTCCGATTTCCGAAGTAGTGGCTCTGGAACCAGTACATATATAGCAGACGATAGGGGGCACTCTTGACGGACCGAAAGCATTATGCTGAACGGTCGTCTCAACAGGTAACCATCCACTGGAACTTTCGAGTAGATATCGCTGTGCATTGTGGCAATCCAGCCACGGAAAACGGGATCGAAACCAACTACTATGACAATGGCTTCCAAGGCTTTTCAGTGGTCCAAGACAGAAAGCATATGGTTACCAAGTGGTGAAATGATGAAGGCAATTCAACCTCAATCCAGCTATAAGTACCTGGGAATACTTGAGGCAGATGGAGTCAAACACCACGACAAAAAGGAAAAGACAAAAAGATTACCTGCGGCGAATGAAAAAAATATTGGCTTCAAGGCTGAATGCCAGAAACATATTTCGGCAATAAACTCGCGCGCAGTCGCAGTAGTTCGATATGGCGCTGGAATCCTGAAGTGGACAGGGGAGGAGCTAAAGGAGATGGACAAGAAGTCAAGAAATCTCCTAACGATGCATGGAGCCCATCATCCACGTGCAAGCACTGATCGCCTATACATGAAGAGAGAAAAATGGAGGAAAGGGACTGATAAGTGTGGAAGACTGTGTGCGTATAGAACTTGAGAGCTTCATGAAATACCTAGCCCAAAGTAAGGAAACCTTGCTAGTGACAGTTAGGAATGCGGGAATATTGAGAGCAGAGAAAACAAAGGAAGAAGTACAAACAGGACGTGAAGAAGAATTACGCAAGAAGGGACTACACAATCAATTCCATGTAGCCACAGCAGAAGTCGCTGGAGAAAATGGTGGGTTTGGATGATGAAAAGAACCCTAAAAGAAGACCGAGAGCACTATACTGGTAACGCAGGGCCAAGATCTGGCCATGAACTGGAGGGTCAACCTGAGGAACGAGCAAGTGTCTCTGCTATGCCGCACCTGCAACAAAGTGGATGAAACCATTGCCCATATCACGAATGAATGCCCTAGACTTATCTAAAACAACAAGTTGTGGCATCACGACCAGGTAGCATAAGTGCTACATTGGAAACTAGTCGAAAAGTGGGGGCTAAATAGAGGCAAGACTTGGTAATGAGCACAAACCGCATAGTGGCAGAGTCGGAGACTAACAGAATCCTCTGGGATTTCTCAATCCAGGCAGAACAGGTGCTAGAGCATAACAGACCGGACCTAGTGGTGGTGGACAAGATGCACCACATATGTTATATAATTGATGTTGCATGCCCCTATGACCCACGAATAGTCACGAAGAAAGGTGAAATGATAGATAGATAGATAGATACAACCCTCTTATGTACGAAAAAGCATGGCTATGGAAAAGGAAGGTGAAGTTAGCGCAAATTATTGATAGGCATCAAGAGGAATATAAAAGAAATTGGAATAGAGTGACTAGTAAAAATGTTACAAAACGTTTGCATTTTTGAGACGGCAAGAATAATCAGAAAAGTATTAGATAGCTGAAAAGAATGGATAGCATGGTACCGTAGGCTGCAGGTAGTAAGCCCGCTATGCATGCAAGACTCCAGGAGCTCCAACAAAACCTGTGATAAAGATAAAATAATAATAATAATAATAATAATAATAATAATAATAATAATAATAATAATAATACAACACACACAAATGAAAGAGAAAATAAAAAAAGAATATTATAGACGAGTTAGATCAATACTAAAAACAGAGCTCAATGCTAAAAACAAGATAATAGGTATTAACACTTTAGCTGTCCCAGTTATAAGTTACAGCTACAATATCCTTAACTGGACACGAAATAAACTGACCAAAATGGTTAGGAAAACAAGAAAAATAATAACAGGATCTAGGATGCATCACCCAAAATCTGACATAGAAAGACTATATATATACAACGTATAGAAGGTGGTAGAGGCCTTATACAACTGGAAAACTACTATAAAATAACCACCATAGGACTGCAAAGGTATCTACTTCAGAAGGAAGGAAAACTGATACAAATAGCGGCAAAACACGAGCAAAACAAAAATCTGTTCTCAGTATTTAAGGAAGCTGACAAATACAAACAAGAAATCATACCACCTAATAAATATGAAGAAGAAGAAGAAGAAGAAGAAGAAGAAGAAGAAGAAGAAGAAGAAGAAGAAGAAGAAGAAGAAGAAGAAGAAGAAGAAGAAGAAGAAGAAGAAGAAGAAGAAGAAGAAGAAGAAGAAGAAGAAGAAGAAGAAGAAGAAGAAGAAACAACAAAAGCTATAAAACAAATGAAATCCAAACTAAAAATAGAACAGCAACGAACCATGATAAAACGATGGCAAGAAAAGCCCCTTCATGGTAAATACTGGACTAAACTAAACGCAAAAGAAATAGACAAAGAAAAATCCCAGCAATGGTTGAGAAGCTCAGGACTCAAAGCAGAAACAGAGGGATTTTTAATTGCAGCACAAGACCAAAGCCTCTCCACCAGAAATTACCAAAGACATGTAATGAAAAGAAATATAACAAGTAACTGCAGAATATGTGGAGATGGACAAGAAACAATAAATCATATTATCTCTAGCTGCCCAGTCCTGGCTAAGAAGGAATATATTCACAGACATGACAGAGTTGGAACCTACATACATTGGAAGCTATGCCAACATTATGGAATAACAACAGAAAAAAGATGGTATAGGCACACACCAGAAAAGGTCACAGAAAACGAGAAAGCAACCATACTCTGGGATATGCCGATACACACAGATAGAGAAATTAAGACCAACAGACCAGATATAGTTGTCAGAGACCATGAAGAAAAAAATGCTTTCTAATTGATGTATCAATACCGGCTGATGACAACGTGTCTCTAAAAGAAATGTAGAAACTCTCAAAATACAAAGACCTGGAAATAGAGGTAACTAGAATGTGGAATCTGAAAACAGAAACAATTCCTATCATAGTAGGGTGTTTTCAGGCATGATAAAAAAATATTCAGACAAATACATAACAAAAACACCAGGACTTACAAACACATATAACATACAGAAAATTGCACTACTAGGCACTGCACACATCCTACGCAGAACACTTTCCATACAATAACCATCAAAGCATCACAACAAATCACAGCACATACCCAAGGCACACAGAGCTGCGCTCGGTAGTGAAGTGAAAGCACGCTATAAAAATAAAACTACTGAATAATAATAATAATAATAATAATAATAATAATAATAATAATAATAATAATAATAATAATAATAATAATAATGATCCTTTCTACTATATGCACAAGGCCTATAATTTGGTGGGAGGGGACTAGTCGATTACATCGACATCCAGTGTTTTACTGGTATTTAATTTGTCGACCCGGAAAGGATGTAGGGCAAGGTTGATCCTGACGGAATTTGTACTCAGAACGTAACGGCAGACGAAATACCTATTTCTTTACTACCCACAAGGGTCTAAACACAGAGGGGACAAACAAGGACAGATACACGGATTAATTCGATTACATCGACACCAGTGCATAACTAGTACTTATTTAATCGACCCCGAAAGGATGAACGCTATAAAAATAAAACTACTGAATAATAATAATAATAATAATAATAATAATAATAATAATAATAATAATAATAATAATAATAATAATAGGACCGACATACACGGTGTAGATGGAACAAACAAGTCAATACTATTGTTATGGAGTGTTACTACCTGAACAAACCCGTAGACGAAAATGGTGTTCATCTTAGGGGATACCGACAAAGTATGTATGATCAATTGAGAGAAAGAGGATTGTTTCAACTTACGGAACAGAGATTATATGATTAAACTGGAGCAATAAGAAAAAATTGTTCGTTCACAGAAGTAGGAAAGAAGCTATCAAAAGATGAGAATTGGAAAATAGCGGCAGAGGAAAAGATGAAAATACAGTTCCTACTGATAAAAGTAATCTCATAGCAGAAAACAGAGGTGAAATCTCTAATAAACCACTGGAAAGGAACAGTGATAGCTTGCTCGATGAAAGACATATAAATGGTATGGAAGAAAACAATAAAACTAATGGCAACATGACAGATGGGCAAATGGCAATCTAAGACAGCATGAAAGCAAGACTACAGGAGAATGATAGCGACATTATTTGCAACCTTAACAAGGTTGAACAGTGGAAATTGAACCAAGAAACGAAAAATATGAATGAAATTCTGAAATACATCTGAACAAAAGACATCACAGAAACACACAATTTGATCAATGCAGCAAGTGTTGTATCAGAAAATGTTGGTGTTGACGTCAAGAAGAAGAAATAGAGTGAGAGTGACAAAGAAAAGATCCCTGGTGGAAAGGATACAGGCGGGGTTAGATATACTCTCGAAAGACATTTCTGTGTTAGACCAAAAAGAGAATGGGGAGCTTAAAAGCGAACAAAAATACAGCGCATTGAACAGGAAGTATGATATTCAAAGGGCCTAAAAATGATAATGGAGGAACTGAAACAGCGCCTTGTTGCAAAGAAAGCAAAGATGGTAAGATACAACTAAAGAATGAAGGGATACCAGCAGAATAGGTTATTCAGAGTATATCAGAAGAGATTCTACAAAGAAATAAATGGAGAGTGTACAAATGGAAAGTTGATACCAGATAACATTGAAAGTCAAAGGTTTTGGAGTGACATCTGGAGCAAATACAAGGAGCACAAGAAGGATGCTGAATGGTTGCAAGAACTGAAACAAAACAGTAGTCTGCCCAAAACAGGCAGAACTAGTCATTTCAGTTTGGGACGTGAAGGAAATCGGTAACATAATGGGCAATCGGAAGGCCTCGGGAACAGATATAGTTCAAGGGTACTGGATCAATAGATTTAGTGAATGTCACGCGCGAATAGCTGCACAAGTCAATACCTTGTTAAATGCCAACCAAGTAACACCAGAGTGGTTGGCAATGGATAGGGCAGCGATGTGCTTGAAAAACACCGAAAAAGGCAATACAGTAGACAATTACAGGCCGATATACTGCTCACCACTTATGTGGAAATTATTGACTGGAACAGGCGCAGAGTCAATGTATGAACATTTGGTAAAAATGGAGCCTTGCCATTTTGTAAGCGTAAGTGCAGAGGTATCAAGAATCAACTCATGGTAGTCAAAACTGTACTTAGAGAGTGCAAGAGGAGGAAAACTAACTTAGCCATGTCATGGATCGATTATCGTAAGGCGTACGATATGATCCCACATTCTTGGATTATGAAATGTATGAACCTATTTGGTATGTCGAGCGATTGCTTGGAAAAGGATGGCGAAGTGGAGGACGGAACTGACAGCAAATAGAAGAAGCTTAAGGACAATAGAAATCAGTAGAGGCACCTTCCAAGGGGACTGTCTGTCCCCACTGATCTTTGTTCTGTGCATGATAACACTAACGCTGATTCTGTGGAAAGTAAAGGTTGGGTATGTATTCAAAAGTCGCGAAGAAAAAGTCAACTACTAGTTATTCAGAGATGACCTTAAACTTTATAGTAAAGATGAATCCCAAGTCAGTTCCTCTTTAATAAGGTGTATACTTTCAGTGCTGATATCAGAATGGAGTTCAGACTGAAAAAGTGTGGTGTGTTAGTCTTAAAGTGAAGCAAAATCAAATGTATGGACGGGCTAATGATACCGTCGGGGGAGGTTATGAAGCAGATAGCAGAGACGGACTATAAGTACTTGGAGATATTAGAAATGGATAACTTAAGGAGAAAGAAATGACAGAAAAATTTAAGGTGGAGTACTTGCGCAGACGGAGATTGATCTGCAAGTCGAAATTAAACGGACAGAATAAGATTGAAGCTATCAACACCTGGGCGGTTTTACTACTTAGATATGGAGCAGGCGTAATCCCATGGACAGTAGACGAACTGAACACCTTAGACAGAAAGACAAGAAAGTTCTTAATTGGGTATAGGATACTCCACCCAAAATGAGACACAGACAGACTGTATGTACCAAGAAAAAATGGGGGAAGAGGACTGATTGGATGCGAACACAGTATTAGAGCAGACGAAAACATCATAGCATCGTCTGTAAAAAATTCCACAGAACCGCTATTATTGCAAGTAAGAAGGTCAGGCTTTTGTAGGATGGAAGACTGCAAAGATAAAGCACTGTACAAGCACTTGAGAATGAATGAAACTGAAAATAGGTGGATAAAGAAAAGAAGGCATGGACAATTTCACAGGGATGCTGAAGATAAGACAGACAAAGAAAAAACGGCTATGGATGACTAAAAGTGATTTAAAACCAGAAACGGAAGCTCTAATCTGTGTTGCCCAAGAGCAAGCATTAAGAATAGACAACACATCAGAAAGTGATAAGTACAGAATTTGTGGACAAAATGGTGAAACCATATGGTACTTTACTAGTCAATGTACGCTACTAGCCCAGAAGGAATATAAGAGACGTCACGACGGTATAACAAGCATTGTCCATTGGAGACTTTGCAACACGTATGGACTTTACAGAGCAAAAAAGTGGTACGAACATAACCCCGAAGGCATCACCGAAAATGATAATGCATTGGTTATTTTATGATTCAGTGCGACCATAAGATAGAAAATAGGAAACCACACATAGTGTTAATTGAGAAAGAAGGTAAACGATGCTGAATCATAGATACAACATGCCCAGCTGACAACAAGGCATGCAATAAAGAAGAAAGAATAGAAGATAGATATGACGGGTTAGCTTGGGAGTTTAAGCAGTTGTGGTCGATGAAAAGGGTGGTAGTAATACCAATAATTGTTAGATCCCTGAGAACGGTGAGTAAAACAATTGAGAAGTACATGGAACAAATGGGGGCTGCAATAAAGGTGGAGCACTTGCAGAAAACAGCACTGCTTGGAACCGCTCGGATACAACGGATGGTGCTCGAAAAATAAGGGGTATTACCTCAGTTCACTGGTAGTGAACAGCTAGCACCGTAGTACATATCTAGCGTTAGAAACTGAGCTCAGACAATAAAGAAGAAGAAGAAGAAGAAGAAGAAGAAGAAGAAGAAGAAGAAGAAGAAGAAGAAGAAGAAGAAGAAGAAGAAGAAGAAGAAGAAGAAGAAGAAGAAAAGAAGAAGAAGAAGAAGAAGAAGAAGAAGAAGAAGAAGAAGAAGAAGAAGAAGAAGAAGAAGAAGAAGAAGAAGAAGAAGAAGAAGACCTACTACCAGTGAAACAAAAGTGGTGTAGACGTAAGTGCAGAGAAACGAAGGATCAATCGATAAGACTATTCTGGCTTACTGCAAGAAGAGACAAAAATGTGGCGATGGCATGGGTGGACTACAGGAAATCATATGACATGGTTCCAAAATCGTGGATTATCGAATGCCTTAAGTTGCTTAAGGTCTCCCACAATATATTGAAGTTAATACTAAACTTAATGGTATCGTAGCAAACTGAACTCACAGCGTGGGGAGATAAGCTGGGGAAGGTAAATATCAAAAGAGGAATCTTTGAAGGGGACAGTCTGTCGCCTCTCCCATTTGTCTATTTGTTGTCTGCATACTGCCACTAGCCAGCGTTTTATGAAAGATGCGTGTGGGGTACATGCTAGGCAGGGTGAAAGTAAACAACCTGTGGCTTATGGATGACCTGAAGCTATTTGCTAAGACAGAGAAAGAAATTGAATGTTTGACGGCAACTGCGCAGATGATTAGCAAAGATCTTAGCATGGAATTTAGGAAAGAGAAATGTGGTGTAATGATTCTCAAAAAGTGGAAAATTAGTAAAAGCCATGGAGTCAAGCTGGAAAGTGGCGAAACTATACAGGAAATCGGAGATGAAGGGTATAAGTAGCTGGGTATCATTGAAAGAGATAAGACGAATGGACACAAGATGAACGAAACATACATGAAAGAGTATGTGAGGAGAACTCGGCTTGTGCTCCAATCGAAGCAAAATGGCCGCTATAAGATTAGAGCAATTAACACGTGGGCGGTTGCTTTGCTGATATATGGGTCAGGAATAGTATCTTGTAAGAAGAATGAATTACAAGAGATAGACCGGAGAACACGTAAATTAATGATAATGAACAAGGAGCTACACCCCAGGAGTAATGTGTCAAGATTGCATGTAAAAAGGAAAGAAGGCGAACGGGGATTGGTGTGTTGTGAACGTTGTGTAAGGGAAGAGGAGAATAGCCTGGCTTGGTATGTGAAGGGGGATAAAGAAGAAATGATTGAAGCAGTGAAAATGCAGGGAACCTTAAAAGTGAAGGAACACGATTTGAGAAAGACCAGAGATAACAGATGAAGGAAATTTGGCGGGACAAGAAAATGCACAGCCAGTTCTTGAAGAAAAAATATGAGATTGCTTGCATTGAAACCTGGCAATAGCTGCAGAAGGGAGACTTAAAAGGGCCCACTGAGGCATTGGTGTGTAGCGCTGAAGAACAGCCTCTCAGAACAAACTACTCCAAATATCGCATTGATAAAATCACTGAGTCACCACAGTATAGGATGTGCTCTGAGAAGAGAGCCATATTGTTAGTGAGTGCTGTAAGCTCGCACAACGCGAATACAAAATGAGACGACAATGTGGCCAGATATGTCCCCTGGTTGTTGTGCGATAAAGCAAACCTCGAGAGAGCCGAACACAAGCCAGAAGCTGTAGTAGAAAACGAACATTACAAAATACTCTGGGTTTTTAACATACAGTGCGACCAAGTCTCCATAAAGATGAAAAAGAAGCAAAGATAATAGATGATGCAATACTAGGTGATTCGAGGATGATATGTAAGGAAACAGAAAAGATTGAGAAATACCAGCCACTGCGGGTCGAGATAGGATAGTTCTGGGACATGAGGAAAGTAATGGTGAAACCGGTAGTAATTGGAGCATTAGGAGCAGTTTCCAAGAGCTTTGAAAAACATATTAAGAATATTGGCTGCTGGTCAGGCTCGAGGTGATCCAGAAGACAGCATTGTTGGGTACAACTCGCATTCTAAAAAGAGTATTGTCTCTTTGCGCCACAGGAGAAGGCACTGCTTGAAACTTTTGGTGATTTGTTATTGCCTGCTTTCAAGTAAAGAAAAACCGGAAATTAAGAACTATCCGAGAGTCTTTCAGAATAGCTGTAGTAGTAGTTGTAATAATAATGATAATAATAATAATAATAATAATAATAATAATAATAATAATAATAATAATAATAATAATAATAATGATAATGATGATGATGATGATGATGACGATTTCACTTGCTACAAGGGTGTGGCGGTTTACATATGATAATGAAATGATAATAAAATATAATGTATACACGGTATATACTGGTAAAGAAGGGACATATGCATAGCATACAAAGGTAAAAACGGAAGGAGGATGATAGAGATGTAGCCCTCCTGATACAGGTACGTCTCTAGGGATAATCGAGGACCCCCACTGTCCGAGATCTCTTTGAAACCCGAGGAGCAAATGCCCTCGCCAATTCCTTTTCTCCGACTCAAAGGTCTACACTTAGAGAGAAGTACCATCCACTCTTGCCATTTTCGCAACTTTCACCCCGCTTTCAATAAACTCGCCCGAGGACAGCACTTTCCTCTCCACTATGAATTTCCTTTTCAAGTGAAACTTGAAAAAGTAAATGAGAGCTCTACCAAAGAAGAATGTATCTGTCCTCATGCCTTTTTAGTCTTGTCCACAAAACAACCTCTTTCGCCACAGTCACCAGGCGAATGAAAACAGCATTGCTTGCCCGATTGAAGGAGGGTGGCGGTGCAATCATCACTACAGACTCGGTCAACAGACGGATCCGTCCAACACGTAACGGCAGCTGTTCAACATAACTCTACAAGTCAGCAATGCCAGGACACTGAACGACCCCGAGCAGTTTAACCAGTTTAACGGGTCCGTCTGTCCAGCGCCCTACGGCGCTGTTGGACGGCATGGGCTTGCCAGGTGCCCAGTTGCAAGCCCACAGACTTTTCCGCGTTAATCTTTGCCCCTGTCACCGCTTCGTAGTCGTTTAGTGTCTCGCCAATCAGGTCAATGTGCCTGTGGCTCGACACCATCCCGGTGACGTCGTCGGCATAGGCAGACACGCTGTTTCCACCTCCTAGATCGCGCGGGATACCCCTTAAAGCCTCCAACTTGCGCAGTAATGGCTCGAAGTCAATATGTACAAGAGGGAGGAGAGAGGGCATCCTTGGCGGACCGAACGCGAGATGTCAAACGGTTTCGAAAGGTGACCGTTTACCCGTATCACCGAGCAGATGTTGCTGAATAAAGCAGCGATCCACCCACGGAAGACTGGACCGAAGCCAGCTGCCTTGAGAACAGCTGCCAGGTACCGATGGTCGACCCTATCGAAGGCTTTACTCTGATCTAAATTGATCAAAGGCCCACCCACGCCAGCGTCGTTACCCACCCTCTCTATGATGTAGCGCATGAGATGGAGGTTGTCGTGTATCGACCTGGTCGGCACGGCGCATGTCTGCGTTTTGCCAACCAGCTTGTCCACGACAAGCGCCAATCTCTTGGCTAGCACCTTGGCCAACTGCATTGAGCAGAGTGATGGGCCGAAAATTCCCTATAATGTCCCCTTAGCAAAGCCACCACCCCTCGACAGACAAAAGCAGGAATTCTCCCGTTTTGCTGCCAGTTGCAGTAGACGTTTGCCAACAGGCCCGCAAACAAGTCTGGCATTGAAGTGTAAAGCTCGTAGGGCAGACCATCCAAACCCGGCGATCTACCTCTCGTGCAACTCTTCATTGCTTCCTCCACTTCCCAGGCAGATATCGGTCCTTCGCAGCACTCTGCCTCGCTGTCCGAGAGTTGCAGTAGGCCTTCCAGGTACACACCGAAGTCTGTACCGTTGTCCGTTCCACCGCTCGTCCCAAACAGTTGAGCAAAGTGCCGCTGAAACACCGCACACATCTGCTTCGGTTCGGCAAACTCGCGCCCGTTCTGGTCCACCAAAGACCGAATGGTTGCTTTGTTGCCTCGCTTCGCCTCCGCCACGCGGGCCCATCGAGCGGCTCTAGTCCCCTCCTCGCTTAGCGAAAGTGTCTTAGCTCTGACAACGCAGCCTTCATGTTTGGTGTCAAAGTGTTGGTCGAGGGGTAACCTTGCCGCCAACGCGTCGGTCGCGATGCCAGTCTCAAGAGCCTCGTCTAGTTTCTTAACTAAATCCCGCCCTCTCTTCCTACGTTCAATAGCTAGAGTCTTATTAAACCTAATCGACTCTACTCTAATTGCTCTCTTGAAGGCAAACCACCAGTTGTTGTTGATGATTGCCCCCATGAGCGCCCGCTTAACTAGTAAACTAATCCGGTCTCTGTAAGCTTTGCACGCCGTTAACGACGCGTTCAGCTTCCAGTAGCCGGGTCCCTGTCTATGTAACCTATCTAAGTCGACCGTGCAGATCACGAATTTGTGGTCCGTGTAGTCGACTATGTGGAATTGTTGACACCCTATGCTGTCCTTATCCGCTGGCCTACAAAACACTCTATCTAAGTACGATCTAGACGACCCGATGCGATTGGTCCAAGTCCACATTGGCACATTCGGGTTGTCTAGTCGAAACCTGTCGGACAACTGAAAGCGTCCGAGTAGGTTGGAGAGGCTCTTGCATCCTTCTCTCCTATCAGATGCTCCCCTGCCCACCCGATCGAAAAGTTCGTCTAAGACAGCGTTCCCATCCCCAGCTAGCACTAGAGTGCGTGACGTTCCCAGGAATACTTCCAGACGTTTGAAATAATCCGACTGCCCTGCTTCTGTCGGAGCGTAGGCAGCCAGCAGTCTGAAAGCACGGCCGTCACTACCGTCTACGTCGAGGACCACCAATTTACCTTCCGGATCCATGAAGACTGTCCTTATTTTCAAGTCCAGGCCCTTCCGAAACAAAACCGCAGTACCACCACCGCCCGCTCCCGGCCGACACGGAGATAGAAAGATCTCGTATCCGCCGAAAAGGGCTGCGAGTTCCTGCGGGTCGGAGAGCCTGGTTTCACTAATGGCTGCTACATCCACATCATGAAACCTCAGGTCGTTTAACAGGTGACCCTGTTTCCAAGGTGACCCGAGGCCTCTCACATTCAAGCAACCGATTCTAAGTTTTGCCATGTTTCAAAGGTGACAAAAAATAAAAAGAAGAAAAAGGCTCTACTTACTTTTGTTGGTGGTGGGGGTGGCTCCCTTGTGCTTTTGCACGGGTGTTTCTACAATATTTTTATAAAGTTTCTTTGAGAAACTTCTCCCTAGCGATCCGACATCGTTAGGGAATATTTGTTTTACGTCACTATATGTTTTTTCGTTCATTTTAATGGTGAGGATGTGTGCTGGTGGTGTGTTGTGTGTAGGTATTATGAAATCTGTAATGTTTGTACTTGTGTTGTCTTTTATATATGAAACGAGTTTTTCATTTTTTTGTGTTTATGGCTGTAATCGTGTCTGTGTGTGTTGGTGTGTGTGGCAGTGGCAGTAGTGGTGTCGAAAGTGGTGTTGTTTGTTGTTGTGAGTGCGTGTTGTTGTTATTGTTGATGTTGGGAAGCACTATTTGTTCGTGCTTCCCCTGTGTGTCTTTTTGCTTCTTCCTCCTCTTCTTCTTCGGAGGCACTGTGTGCCATTCACCTTTCTCGGTATCAGTGCTCGCACAATTCGAGCTGTCCTGATCCGGAAAGGGGGTGGCTGTCGGGTCCGCTTCAGCAGGAGGGCGAAAAATTGTTGGTTCTTCTGGTAGCGGTGGTGTTGCTGTATCTGTTGGTGATGGTGACGGTGTCGGTGATTCTTCTTCTTCCTTTTTTTGTTGTTGTTTTTCTTGGTGCTGGGGTTGGTTGTTGGTTTGGTGGTTGGAGATAGTGTCGTTCGTCGTGGTGGTGGTGATGGTGTTGCTGGTGTGGCAGCCTTTGGTGTTTCTTGCTGTTGTTGTTTCTGTTGTTGTTGTTGTTGTTGTTGTTGTTGTTGTTGTTGTTGCTGCTGCTGCTGCTGTCTATTGTCGTCTGCCTCCATTCTTTCTTTGTAAATGGGACAGTCCCTCTTTAGGTGGCTTTCGCTGCTGCAGAGGTAACATTTTGGCTTTCGCCCCTCCACAGCAACGTGCAGCCTGGTTCCGTCCGGCAAATTTACCGAGTCAGATATGGCATTAATGTTTTTCTGCTGGATTTGTACCAGCTGTTGAACTCCCATACCTGACAAGTTTTTTTCCTTCACTCTTCTTATATCTAGAATAGTGGCAGTGTCCTCTATGTCATAGAGGACAGCCGCCACCAGCCATGATATATTTTGTTCGGGGGGTACTATGTCGATTTTTATTTTTTGGACGCTCCGCCCGAGGTATGTTGGAACAAGGAACAAATTTTCATTTTGCAAGGGCGAAATGGCATGCGCCCTTGCATCCTCCTCTGTTGGGAAGCGAACCTCCACGGTTCCGAAACGCTTCCCTCTGGTGACATAGCTCTTTTTGCTCAATATGGACTTCAGAGCTATTTCCAATTGTTGGGGTGTTGCGTTGATTAGTCTTTTGTTTTTCTTGTCGAAAACCTTATAATATATTGTTTTCTTGTTTGTGTCATGTATGAGTTGTTGAGGTGTATTGAGGAAAACACTGTTTCCCTCTTTTCTCAACAACTCCTTTGCGCTTTTTATTTGGTCCATCGTAACTTTTACTTCCTCCGAGTTCTCTTTTGTAGCGGAGGCGAAATTGTTACGATGGCTTGTTGTGTTGTTGCTGGTGGTGGTGTCGGTGTGGCTGCTGGTCATTTTCTTTGCTCCTTTCTCCGGTACTGGAGTACTGGTGGAGAGAAGAGAAGGAAAATCTTCGTTGACGTCAAAGGTGACGCCATCGTTGTCGCTTTCCTTTGCAACGCTCTTTTTACCGTCCTTCTCCAGTACTGGAGCACTGGTGGAGGGAAGAGGAGGGAAATCTTCCATGACGTCAAAAGTGACGCCTTCGTTTTCATTTTCATTTGGAACGTTGCACGCGCCCGCACGTTCCATCGAAACATTTTGTTTGCCTTTAAGACACGAAATGGGCGGTTTGGAGAAATGTTCAAATCAATTTTTTCTTGTGCCGGGTGTGATGTTCGAAGAAGGGAACAGCCATCTGCTCTCTTCGACATTTTTGTCAATATGTATGTGAATGTAATTTTAAAATGTCAATATTTCAAACAAAATTTTACCCCCAATGGGGTAAAATTTTGCCTAACCAACTAGCTCCGCAAGAAGTTAGTCGGTTTGGCCACACAAATATCCAAAAATATTTACACTTTTAAACAAATTTCCAACAGAAATGGTGCAAAACTTACACAGCTTCTTGAGACACGTCCGTCCTCTCGAGAAGAAATAATAATAATAATAATAATAATAATAATAATAATAATAATAATAATAATAATAATAATAATAATAATAATAATAATAATAATAATAATAAAATAAAGAAAGCGCACGAGCAATTGGCTGATAGGTGGGAGGAGAAACCTCTGCACGGCAAATATGTGACCCGCAGCAAACAAGCTGATGTTGACCAGAAGCAAACCCATCAGTGGCTACGGAGCTCAGGGCTAAAAGCAGAGAGCGAAGGTTTCATCCTGGCTGCTCAGGATCAAAGCCTATTAACTCGGAACTACCAGGCCAATGTGATGAAAAATGGAGCAGACCCAAAATGCCGATTCTGCAACGACATGATTGAAACAGTGGACCACCTAATCTCTGGATGTAAAGTCTTAGCACCAGTGGAGTATAAATTAAGACATGACAGAGTTGGCCAATATCTCCACTGGCTAATAAGTCGGCATTACAATATCAAAACTGCCGACAAGTGGTATAATCACCACCCTGAGGCTGTAACATCATAGCCATAGGAATTCTTTGGGGTTTCATCTCTGGATAAATGAGTGTTTCATTCAGCATCCTTAAACAACCCTCATTCAGGGAACTTTTGAGCAGCATATGTTACTCGATCTGCAAGGTCATGCGCTGTTTGTCTTGATATAAGATATGGTTGCGATGTACGTGCCTGGTGTATCCTTATCAGACCGGTACTCATGACGAGTATACTGGGTTTCGACTATTTGTAAGCTAGTGTCATTGATGATGATGATGATGATGATGATGATAGGAAATACAAGATTTAAATCTTCTCTTGAGTTAAAATACTTAGTCAAAGAGAAAGGATTTGGGACTGTCACGGAAAATTTGAACCAGCGTATCACAGCAGCAGCAGGTAATCTTTCTAGATATCAGAAAAGAATAGATCAGCATCAACAGAATAGATTATTTGAGACAGACCAGAAGAGATTTTATAACAAAATAAACAGGGGACAAGAAAGTAATGAAGATGAGATACCTAACGCAGAAGAAGCTAGAAAGCTCTGGAGTAATATTTGGATAAGCCAATCAATCACAATGGAGATGATGTGTGGTTAAAGAAAGTGAAGGAAGAAGTAGCGATTGAGAAGCTGCTAGATCTAAGACTAGCTAGTGCATTAATGAGTAAAGTGTTACGAAAAATGCTGAATTGGAAGGGCCCGGGACCAGATTTAGTTCAAGAGTACTGGCTAAAGAAATTTAGTAGTTTACATGGGAGGCTGAAGAAACAACTTCAGGATTGCCTTAATGTAAGACTAATATCAGATTGGATGACTAGAGGGAGAACAAACTCCTTATGAAAGATAAAAGCAAGGGTAATATAGACCAATTATAGACCAATCACTTTCTTACCATTAGTGTGGAAGCTGTTAACAGGAATGCTTTAAGAAAGCATTTACAAGCATCTTGACAACCAAAATTTACTGCCAGAAGAACAGAAAGGTTGCAGAAAAAGGCTAGAGGAACGCATGATCTATTATACATAGACAAAGAATTACTAAATGACGTAAAAGCTAGAAAGAAAATTCTAGCAATGGCATGGATAGAATACAAAATAGCCTATCACATGAATCCGCACACATGGATAAGTGAATGTTTGAGTATAGTCAGTATAGCAGAGAACACAAGAAAATTAACATAGCTTTAGCATGAAGGAATGAAAAGTAGATCTCTACTCAGGTGACACAGTCGTAGGGAAGTTAATATCAAGAAAGGAATTTTCCAATGAGACTCGTCATCCCCTTTAATATTTGTCTTATGGTTGATCGCCCTCAATTTAGTATTAAGGAAGGCAAGGGCAGGGTATCAGTTCAGAAGGCGAGAAAAGTGTTAACGACGTCCGGTGGGGAAGGAATACTTATGACGTTGTTAAGAAGTTAGCTGAAAGGAAAGGTAGATAGAGAGAGATGGATAGAGGAGGCAATTATATTGAAAGGGGGAGAGAGAGCAAGAGAGAGAGAGGCAGATAGCGTTGATGGTTGTTATTGTTGTGGTGGTTGTGGTTGTGGTGGTGGCGTGTTGATATTGAAAAATATTTTTTTTATTGAGCTAATTTTTTTGTAGCGACCATCGCTTAAAGAATGCTCTTAAGTGCAATTATTTATCGTCTGCTCGCTTAAATAAATTATATTTGCTTATAAGGGCTAATTTAGTCTAAACTCTGAATTCACAAGAAACACGGTTTCAAGCTACCCGAGAAAGGATGCGCATTTGTAGAGCATGGAATCAGAGAAGAACAGTGCGAAGATATGATAAAAGAAGCAAAAAGATAACTCCAGCATGACCTCAGTCTAATGACTGAAACAATTGTGTGTGTGTGTGTGTGTGTTGTGTGTGTTAAGAGGTTGAATTAAAAATAATGCAGATAAATATTATAACCTGTTGAAAAGCTCCACTTAAAACTCGAATCGCTGCGAAGACCCATATGTTTGGGGAGAGTGCACTTCCTGACACACATAGAAAGAGCAAAAATGCAGAGCCAACATGAACTGGTTTCCGACCTATTTTATCTGCAAGAGCCGTAAATATCAAAGCACCAGCTCCTTGGCCTGCAGTAAATAAAGATTGTGTTAATTCCGCCAAGCCGTCTTTGTCACAAACCAGGTTCCACTGTAAGGAAAACAAAGGAAATGATAGATACGTAATAGTTTTTGATTTTATGCCAAAAATACATGTAATAGAAAAACATATTGAAATTTAAAAGATATCTGGATGACCATAAGAACAAGATAAGTCAAAGAGAGCATCAGCAAAATTCTAAATGAAGAAATTTGTAGATTTGGTATTTCTTACTAAAAGGCAGAGGCGTGGCTCTGTTGTAAGATGTTTACTTCCCGACTACATGTTTCGGGATTCAGTTCCATTACGTGCCATGTTGAGCAAGTGCCTCCAACTACAGCCTGAGCGCCGACCAAAGCATTTTATCGAGTATAAGTAGAATTACTATATATATATATATATATATATATGAAATTTCTATCAAGCTTATCTAAAAGGTACCACCATGCTACAGATAGCAGTCAAAATTTGACTCTAAAACCACAAAAAGTATTCATACACCACCAGGAGAAAGGGCAAATAGACAAATAAACTAACAAAGAATTATTGGATAATCCCAGATCTAGATTTCTGATCTGCATAAAAATATACTCTGCCTCATCAGTGGGATATACACAGATATTACATAATTACATAGATATATATATAAAACATACGAATACTTACATATACGTATGTCATATATATATATATATGTGTGTGTGTAATTATGTAATATCTGTGTATATACCACTGATGAAGCAGTATATATTTATGCAAAGCCAGAAATCTAGATGTGGGATTATACAAGTTTTTTGTTAGTTTATTTGACTATTTGTCTTTTCTTCTGGTGCTGTATGAATGCTTGATGTGATTTTAGAATCAACCATTGACTGCTATCTCTAGCACGGTGGTAACTTTTAGATACCCTTAATTATGATTTTAATAATAATTATTACCAATAAGGATTTTTTATTACCATACTGGCTACTTGATATGATCGGTATTTTAAATAACGATCTTATCCTTATATGTGTGTGCGTGTATATATGTATGTATATGCATATATAGAATATATATATATCCATATATATAATATATAATATGTATATATTATTGTGCACTTTGCTCTCTCCCTCTCTCTCCATATATATATATATATATATATATATATATATATATATATATATATATATATATATATATACATATACGCACGCACTCTCGTATACAAACATGTGTATAAATTTTATTTCACTAATATTTTGTTTTCTTAAAGATTATATATTTATATATGTTTGCAGTTTTAATTTGTAGTTTACTAGATGTAATTTGGCTTGTAGGTAAATATGCTAATCTCTCTTTATATAAACGGCAAAATGTATGTGTGTGTGTGTGTGTGTGTGTGTGTCTGTGTGTGCGTGTGTGTGTGTGTGTGTGTGTGTGTGTATGTATATGTGTATATATATATATATATATATATATATATATATATATATATATATATATATATATATATATATATATATATATATATTTCGTTTGGGGATTTGGCTTGCAAGATTCTTTGTATGAGTTCGTGTGTTGAAGCATATTCTGTTGTGTCTGGGGAGCGTCATTCTCTTTTAGTGCCTTATTATTTAACACACTCACCGGTAAAATTTTCACTTATTTCTTATTTTTATTTTCTAAAATTTTTGTTGCGTCTTGCAATCTTTTCAATAGTCTTGACTCTGTCCTTTTGTTTGTTTGTGCGCATGTGTGGGGGTCAATGGGTCAGTATGTGTGTGTGCCTATACATGCATGCATGTACGTGTGTATGTGTGTGTGTGCTTGCATGTGTATGTATGTATATATGTGTGTGTGTGCATATGTATGTATGTGTGTGCATCTGTTGTACGTATCCTGCATATCTATGTGCTTGTCTGTCCGTGTTTGTGTATTTTCTATGTGTGTGGTGTGAGCATGCGTTTGTATATGTATGCACCTCTGCCGCCTAGTGTGTGCATGTCTGTGTGTGTGTGTTATGTAACTATGTACCATGTTTGTATGTATGGATGTGTAGCTTTATATGTGTGGATCCGTGTCTCCATATGTATATGTTCATATAGTCTATATACCTATCCGTCTGTATATTGATCTGTTTATTTACATATCTAAATGCTTACATACAGAAATAAAAAATAATAATAATAATAATAATAATAAAAGCATACATACACACTCACACCCACATACATACATACATACATTTATCTACCTGACAGTCCACTAACTATTCTACTCTACCTGTGTAAACTTCTATAACAATCAACATAAATTGGAAATGATAAAGTATGTAAATACCTATTAAGTCTGTAACTTGGACGGAATCAGCTGAGCCCATGATTATGTCAAAACAATCAGGAGTATTTTTTCTGGGCCAGCACTTGTTATAAAATAGAATGGTAGACTTCCTAGCTTCCAAAATAACTTTAATTTCTCTTAAACTTAGGTTGGAATTTTTCCTTGCAAACATAAGTGCACTATTTAGCGCAATGGGATTAATTCAAGAATAATAATTATTAATATCTAATTGAATCAATTTACTTCTACTTTTATTATCTAATTTATCTAACCAATTAATGGCTTCCTGAGCATTGGACCAGACTCTAATTTTAATATTTCCTTAATTCTGGGAATACATTTGTCTAGAATAATTTTACTTAATCTACCCAGGTCAGAACTTCCTGGGCAAATTAATCTTACTTTAGAGTTGGAGAAGAAATTTTCCTTATGATCTTTCAAAGCAATTCTTTTCTGTCGGTTAGATCAACATTACACATAATACTTTTACCATCTAAGTTGATATTTCTTAATAATTCTTACCGACTACCTTATAGTTGCTAGTGATTTCATTTTCCATTAATTCATGATATTTATAAATATTCATAAGACAGAAATTACCAGTTTTGTCTGAAGGCACAATGTTGCTCTTATTTCTTAGTTCACATACAAAAAGCCTTCACTTTTAACAGGTGTTCGTTCGCCATAAGGGGATATTTAACAAACTTAGTGTTCTTGACAATATGACAGAAGTATATAAACGCTTCATAAAACATCATTTTATGGTTATTTCATCTTCAAAATTTTACTAATTGATATTCTTTTGTTTCAGGTTCAATATGTGACCGTTTAATCATGCAACGTACAAAGAAGCCTTGGAACTGTTCGAATTTCAAAGAGGCCGTATTGTGGGTCAATCTGAAGGTAGACTTAGCATTAAATCGCAGAAAACCTTGGGGTTTTGCTTTCTACAGTTAATAGAGTGATTGTTCTATTCACCAGGGAGGGGAAGGAATCCACATAACCTCGCCCAGGTGGAGTAGGGCCCTCAGATAAGACACTTCGCTTTGCTAAGAAAAGTGTGGAGGATAATCCTGGTTGCATGGCATATGATATAACAGAACAAATTGATGTCAGTCCCAGAACAACTGTTAGATATTTCTATAAATTTGGCTACTATGGTAGAGCAGCTAAAAAGAAGCCATTTCGCCGACCAGCCAATATCAAGCGGAGAAAAGATTGAGCCAGTGAGATGGTGGAGAGGCCTCTAACATTTTGGGACACTGTCATATTCTCTGATGAGTCCAGATTTGCTGTATTTTCTGACAGTGGCTATTCTGTGATGCTTTGGGGAGCAATTTGGAGCAATGGCTGATCAGAGCTGGTGGAGTATGAGGGAAACATAAACTCAGATAAATATGTACAGAAAGGACTCCTTCCAATCTTCTCTAGAGTTAAATGATTACAAAAGACTATTTGTAGAAGATAGGGCTCCTTGTCACATGGCTAAAAAGACCCACTATTGGTTTGAAGACAGTGGCATTAAAACGCTTCCATGGCCAAGCCTGTCATGTGATATGAATTGGATACCTCTGGGGCATAATGGAAAAGCACTTCATAAAAAGAACAAGAAAACATCCTCAAAGCGAGATCTTTATGAAACTTGGCAAGATATTCCTCAAGAGAATATTCGTCATCTGATCAGTAGCATGCCTAATAGGGTCCTGGCATTGAAAAATGCAAGGGGCATGTCTACTAAATATTAGATATTCACTTCATAATAATCAATAAATAATCAATACGTAATTGAAATTATAAATTCAGATTTAAATAATTTAAACGATTGTCTATTTACTTCTGTCATGACTATATGTGTAATTATATGATGATGATGATGATGATGATGATGATGGGTTTCCTTAGTGTTAGAGCAAGCCCACTTCTACTCAATTATTGGCCAAGCCGAAACAATTCCCCAGACCAGTGTGTAGTCGCATCAAACCCGGTATCCATAGTAACAAAAAAACTTCATAAACAAAAGGCCATACTTGGGTTATCCATTCGTGAAAATTCAGTTGTGTTGGTCTTTGGATATTTCCCATAAAAGAGTTAAGTTCTGTAGAGGAATAAATGTATCAGCAGTAGGGACCGGAGAATATGACCAACCTCGTATTCAGGTAGTTTGGGAACCTGTTCCAAATGGAGAAAACGACAGGAAACTCCTTCAGTATGACAAAGCTAACGACGAACCCTCTCTGTAATCTAATCTCCTGTTAGAAATACCAGACTAATCTCCCTCAAATCACACTATACCGTTTTAAAAATATGAAGGGATAACTATAACTATATTCCTATATAACTATATTAACTATTGGATAACTATATTCTTAGATAAACTACGTTTGAGTAAAGGTCTGATTGATCATGATGAGAATGATTTAGACAGAAATACTCGATCTGGGTTGTCTGGTCGCTAGACAGCAAAAACATTTCTCTTTCAATATCGTATATAATTTTAACTGTTGAAAGATATGCCTGAAAGCAGATGTGTTAATGAGACAGAAAGGAAGAGAGGTGTAGGGGAAATAAGATCTAAAATATTAACATTCTTACCTCTATCACATAAGAGATATCTTTATTTGCTGAGTAGTTGTGTCCATTAATACAGGAGAGCTCATCTGTAATATTTTTCAAGCCACGAAATATGTTAATGTGACACTTCTCATAACTGATGTCATCGTATGACGTCACGTTGTATATGGACAGCTGTTCCTCCGAGAGATCCTTGCATTGATGATCTGGAGTGTAACCTGAAAAGAAAATGCTATTTTTTAAACTTAAAGTTCCTTTTATTTTATGTCAAAATGTCTGAGATAAGTAGTCTTATAATTTTCTCAGATTTTTAACCCCATCTTCAAATATGAAACTACTGCGTTTTCATCAGTTTCGTCTCCAATCATCACAAAGTATTCTATTCCTGGATGTGTGCAGAATAATAGACCGGATCCATACCAGAATATTTAATTTATTTCTCTTTTTAAAAAATATTAATTCTCTTTGTTAACCGCCTTCTCGTAATGTAAAAATTGAAGTAGCCTCCGTTCAGTTGGACGCTTGGAGATTAATGCTTGTACAAAGAGTACGTTTCAAGGAAGATTAATTAAAGAGTTTGTGCAGGGCATTTTGCATTGTGAGATGAAGAGCTAAAAAAGAAGAGAAGGTGTTGGAATGAGAATTGTAGAGTATGTGCTGATTGGGATGTGTACTCTTATTGATTAGCAGTTGTGTTGAATGTGAGCTGTGAGTGTAATAGAGTCTGGTGTCGATTACATAAGGGTATGTATTGTGTTATTTCATTGAGTGATAATTTCATATCGTGTTTTGTGTTATTTAAGATATGATAGTGAAAATGTTATTTGGAGTGCGGTTTGTGTCAAACAGTAAACATGTTTTGACTGCGTGTAATGTTGTCTTCCTTGTAGAATATCTTGACCGTCGGACAAAACGCTTTGCTTTATTCCGTTACGACACGTTACGTTCTGATTTTACATATCGTCAAAGTTAACTTTGTCTTTCATTCTTTCGAGATCGATAAAATAAAGTACCAGCCAAGTACTGGGGTCGATGTAATAGACTAACTTCTTGCTTACATAGCTGCCGGCCTTGTATCTAGATCAGAAAGTATTAGGACAGCGAGCAGGCAGAATCATTAGTGCGCTGGATATGAAACATGCTTTGTGGTATTTTTTCAGTCTCTTTACGTTCTGAGTTCAAATCGTTCCGAGGTCAGCTTTGCGTTTCATGTTTTTTGAGTCGATAAAATAAAGTATCTGTCAATTACCGGGGTCGGTGTAATCTACTTGTCCCACTTACATCAAAATATCTCGTGTGAAACTTTGAAAAAATATAACAAAGCTATTACAAGCTAATTTATTTAACAGAGATGTTACCTAGAGATTTGGTGAGAATAAGTCTCTTCAAATTTCAATAATCTTTCTTAGGATACTTGAAGAATACAGGTGGCACTTTTCTGCAGATCGACAATACGAACCGATGGAACAATTACCACAGGAACAATTTTTATTCGTGTGTTCTACAATTTCTTCATGTTTGTGGCTAGGCCCGGATGATTCCCAGTTTTATTTTTCAATTTCTTTGGTATCCACGCTATTATCATATACTATTGCAAAGTATATTGTCTTACACCATTTGTTTCTTTTGTCCTGTATAGTTGTACCTGGTCTTGTTGCTGCAGTAGTAATGTTAGTATTTATTGAGAAATCTCCAAAATACTGCATAATACTGGAACTGAAGCATATTTATACCATTTTTTCCATCATTTCAAATTCACACGCTTCGCTAACATTTTAGTAGAGTTCCACTATATCAAATTTTGACGAAGAAAAGGAATTAATTATACATAAATATATATTCTTCCATCTTTTTATTTGTTTCAGTCATTTGACTGCAACCATGCTGGAGCACGGCCTTTACTCGAACAAATCGCCCCCAGAACATAGTTTTTGTAAGCCTTGTACTAATTCTATCGGTCTCTTTTGCCGAACTGGTAAGTTACGGGGACGTAAACAGACCGACACAAGTGGTCAAGTGATGGTGGGGGGACAAACACAGACACAAATATAAATTTATGCACACATATACATGAATGTATGTATATATGTATATATATATATATATATATATATATATATATATATGATGTGCTCCTTTCAGTTTCCGTCTACCAAATCCTTTTATAATGCTTTGGTCGGCCGAGGCTATAGTAGAAGACACTTGCCCAAGGCATCATACAATGGGACTGAACCCAGATCCATGTGGTTGGGAAGCAAGATTTTTACCACACAGCCACGACTGCACATGTATATATATATATATATATATATATATATATATATATATATATATATATATATATGTGTGTGTGTGTGTGTGTGTGTGTGTGTGTGTGTGTATATATGTATGTATATATGTATGTATGTACGTCTGTATGTATGTATGTATGTATGTATGTAGATATATATATATATATATATATATATATATATATACAGGAGTGGCGCAGGAGTGGCTGTGTGGTAAGTAGCTTGTTTACCAACCACATGGTCCCGGGTTCAGTACCACTGCGTGGCACCTTGGGCAAGTGTCTTCTACTATAGCCTTGGGCCGACCAAAGCCTTGTGAGTGGATTTGGTAGAGGGAAACTGAAAGAAGCCCGTCGTATATATGTATATATATGCGTGTGTGTGTTTGTGTGTCTGTGTTTGTCCCCCTAGCATTGCTTGATAACCGATGCTGGTGTGTTTATGTCTCCGTTACTTAGCGGTGCGGCAAAAGAGACCGATAGAATAAGTACTGGGCTTACAAAAGAATAAGTCCCGGCGTCGAGTTGCTCGATTAAAGGCGGTGCCCCAGCATGGCTGCAGTCAGATGACTGAAACAAGTAAGAGAGTATACATATATATATATATATATATATATATTGGAATGATGTACTCAGAAATCTGGATGGTTTATATGTGCAGATATTTATTAGTATGTTACATGTTTTTATAAATCATATCTCATATTAGCGCTTTCGTCCACTCTAGTGGAGTTGTCAAATTGAACTTTTGCAGGAATTTTGTCTCTTTTTATAGTATTATTGATTGTGTAGGGGTGGAGAGAGATATAAGATAGTACAAGAGGGTGAGGAATGGGAAGAAAGTGAGAGGGACCGCGCGTGTGTGTGTGTTTTGTATCTGAATGAAGTGTTAAAGAAAAAGAGAAGGAAAGGAAGAAGATGGAGAGAAAGAAGAAAAAAATTGTTGATATCTTTGCAGATGGTCAGTCTTTCAATAGTAAATGATTCTGGGCTTGTAGAAATGGCAAACCTAGCTGATCTCTCCAAGGGGGGAAAATTGTCACTTTTCAAAAAATTGTCTGGATTTCTTTTTATCATTGTCTATACTCTACGTAGTGTAGAATTAACGGAGGAAGTCGAAGTCATCCAGCGAAGCTACACAAAGAAGATCCTCTCAATGCAACAGGTCAGCTAATTGGAAAGGCTGAAAAAGTTAATACTCTACTTTCTAAAACAATGACCGGAAAGATATGCAGTGATATACATCCTGGAGAGATAGCATCAAAATTTGGCATTGAAAATTACACAAACAGCAAGGTATCAAAGATTCCAGCATTGCCATGAAGATAAAGAACCAGATACTGCAACAATTTGTATTTCAAGGGCTCAAACTCTTGAATATCCTTCACTAAAGCCTGATAGACCCACATTAGGTGGATGTAGATGTCGCCAAAACAAAATTTCCTGTCAAGAGTTCTGAAGGATGCTTCAACTAATAAAAGTGTAGAATATACGCGCGTGCGCAACACACACGCACATACAGAAACACACATACACACACTCACACAAAGAAACACACCCGCACAGAAACACACATACGCACACACACACACACACACACACACACACAGACCAAACACATATATATGCATGTGTATGTGTTTGAGTCTACGTGTGTATATGAGTGTGGGTAAGTGTGCGCGTTTGTGGGTACATGTGTATCATTTGAAAGGATAGTAATAATTTTATCGATTTCTAAATGATCAATTTTAAATCTGACATTGGCAAAAGGACACTGTCGGATATAGAGACCACACCATAAAATCATGAATTAGAAGGACATTTTGAAAAGTATCTTTCCTTTGTACAAGCTTCTATATAATCGATATAAGTATAAAATCCTTTGTACCTTTGTCTGTTTCCAATGCATTCTCAAACGGCTCAACCAAATATGATCAGATTTTACATGGCATACTATTAGACCCCGTGAGTGTTCAGACGTAATTATTTTGGATTAAAACAATGCAACATTGGCATTGGTTCTGTATTACGTCTCAAAAATCCAAGTATAAAAGTGAAACATTCGACGAAGTTAGAAATAGTTTGAGTTTTATAGTTTCACTATCTATCTATCTATCTATCACTCTTTCTATCTATCTATATGTGTGTGTGTGTGTTTGTGTGTGTGTATATGTATATATATATATATATATATATATATATATATATATATATATATATATATATATATGTATATATGTACATATATATGTATATATATATGTATATATATATGTATATATATATATAATATATATATATATATATATATAATATATATATATATATATATATATATATATATATATATATATATATATATAGGTATATATATATATATGTATATATATGTACACATATATGTATATATATACATATATACATATATATATATAGAGAGAGATGTATATATATAAAAATAGATGTATATTTATATATACATTTACATATAAGTATATATATACATATATGTATACTAGCTGGTGTACCCGCTAATTCCCGGGGGTAAAGATGTTCTATTGAAACGCCTTATTACTCTGATATAAGAAAGCAATTTCGTTATAACTGCCACAAATGGTGTATTTTCCGTCACGAAAAGGTACAAAATCTGTCAGCTGGAGGAGGGAGAGATTGTTGGCGGTTGGCGAGAGAGGGTTTCGGAGGTTGGTGAGAGAGGTTGTCGAGAGAGGTTTTCGGAGGTTGGCAAGAGAGGTTGTCGAGAGAGGTTTTCAGAGGTTGGCGAGAGATGTTGTCGGAGGTTGGCGAGAGAGATTGTCGAAGGTTGACGAGAGAGGTTGTCGGAGTGAGAGGCATCTTTGTTCCAAAATTTCAGTATTGCAGGGCTTCGTGATACACGATGTTTTTTGGTTTTGTTGTTGGCTGCATAGATAAATAAATTTTCCGGATTTCCAACTCTAGAGCATCCGACATAGAGCTGTCCGTGAGAAAAAGCAGGTTCTGCAAGATTAAGGCCTACCACTTCCAATGTCTGACCCTGTGCTTTGTTGATGCTCATTGCAAAGCTTAATCTCAGTGGGAATTGTAGCCTTTTGAAATCAATTTGTGTGTCGGAAGGAATCAGAGGAATCTTTGGAATGAAAACATCTTCACCACTTGCTTTCCCAGTCAGTATTGTTGCCGCCAATACTGTTTGCATCAATTTTTTTTATTATAAGTCTTGTGCCATTGCATAATTTTGGAGGATCGAGGTTTCTTACAAGCACAACTGGGGCTCCAACCTTTAGATGCAATTCATGCGGTGGCAGACCTGAAGGTGCAAGTCTATTGAGGAATCCAACGGGGTAATGAACAGCATCATTGGTGTGGAGCACAGTATCAATTGAATTGTATGTTCGATGATCGCCAGGCTGTTGTTCCAGAAGGTGATTGTTTACGCCATCTACTGCGACATTTTTTGGCGCCAAAATTGCACGTTTTCTCAGCCAGCTATGGTCTTTGAATTATGTCTTCAGGTTTGGGAAGACTCTCGCCAATAGTTCGTGTATATTTGACACCAACTTGCCAAAGGGTAAACTAATCTTCCCAACCTGCTCAACAATTACAGCACTGTTTCCAATATCCATTAACTGCTTGCAGAAGTTCTCCATGTGCGCATCACCATCTAACTGCACTCTTATGTTTGTTGTAAGTTTCAACTTTCTAACCTTGCCCAAAAGTTATGAAGATTTGATGCTCGCATTTACCTCATCTGCTCTCATCTCCTTTGGGATGACTGGGAGTGTTTGTCGAAAGTCTCCTGCGAGGAGTACTGTTAGGCCACCCATTAACCTTGAGTTGCGCCTCAGATCTTGAAGTAATCTGTCAAGAGCCTCAAAATCTCCCTTATAACTCCTTGTCGCTTTACCCCAAATGATCAATTTGCACTCGGTGAGAATATTTGCTTTTGTAGTGCCACGACTGATATTGCAGGTTGCTATGTCTTTTTTTGCAAGGTCCAGAGGCAATTTGGAGCAAGAACGAGCTGTGCATCCACAGTTTAATAGAGTTGCAGCTATTCCACTTGACGCCATGGCAAGGGTTATCTGTTTATTTTGTCGCAGCTTCGCCAAAATAAGATTGATAAGGAATGTTTTGCCAGTTCCGCCTGGAGAATCGAAAAAGAAGAGATTACCAGTCTCGTTATTATGAAGGCAGTTTCATGATCCTCGTTCAATTTGTGTTCATTATAAGCCATAAACGGTGCCATTTCTTTGACGTCATAATTGATCTCCCGTACATATTCGATGTCAAGGGTTTCAGATGACACATCTGGTTGAGGCAAGCCAAAAGCAACAACTCCACTGCCACCCATGGATTTCACTCGGTTGTCTAGGTCATTGAATGCCTCGTTAAAAATAGCCTCGTTGTATTCAACAGTTTCCGATGGGTTCTGCCTTTGAATTCTGCGTAGTATATCCACTGTCATGCTTTCTCTGATTTTCCCAAAGCGTTACAGGATCACTCAAGGCACGTCATAAGCATGATGGAGAATAATTGGCATAGTTGGGTTGGAATTTTGGCGACAGAGGCCTCGTCGAGTATTTGATGCCAGTGAGTATCATCTTCAAATAGCCAAGGTTGGGAACAGGCCGCCCTAAAGTTTAATCAGAGCTCTCCATTAAACATTCGCAGATCTTGAAAATATGTGGGACCTCGGACAGAGGAGACGTAAAAAGAAGCACTCTTGTTGATTTGGATGGACTGTGTAAACTTTCTCAATAGCATTGCTTTGAAATATCTCTTCTGCCTCATAGGCGATAACTGGAGTTCCATTTATACATTTTACCCATTTTTCCTAACCAGGTAAATTTCTGTTGAGCATTATCTTCCGGGAAATAGACACGCTCTCCGCTTTTCAAGATGAACAACTAGATTCACGACCGTTGGATACCGTCTCTGAAGCCAAATATACGCCAAATCGCCTCATCCGATGATGTGTATCTTCCCAGTAGATAACATCTTATTTCATATCCGTTTGCTGTTCATGCTCATTGACTCCAAAAACTGCCATATCGGACCCCTTGTTGATGTATTTGCAGATGTATTTTATGCTCTTAACAGAATTACATGATTCAACATTGATGTGTGCCTCAAATATTTTCGATGGGAGTTTGTTGTATGGTACAATCCATCTGTTGTCAACAACCTCTTGCTGGTGTGTCTTCAGTGTTGCAGTATAACCGCCATGTTCAGGTTTTCACTGCCTGTAGAGTGGATAACCATCATGTCCGGTTCATGTTTCTTGAACGAATAGTCTGGGGAACCTCTTGTGCACATATTCTCCATGCAAGGAGACGAAGAGTTAAAGCTTCCACATGGCCCGTGAATCATGTGTTTCTTCACAATGATGTAGAGCTGAGCGTCTTGCTCTGGGTTTGGGTACTCTGCAGAAATGATGTCATCAATCGAATCTAACCCTCTCCTTACACCATATGAAGGTATGTGAATGAGGCAGACCCCGTTTCTGCCATTCGATTTTGTACATCCAAACATAGTCTGACTTCTGTCTGTTCAGGTTTCAGTCTGGCATGCCATGTTTGAGGCTCTTTTTTCGCAGCACGGCTTTGTGTCACTTCGGGTATTTCATTCTGTTGTGCCCTTGAAGATGCATCTCGTTGGGCTGCAAAAAGAGTTTGTGTTGCCTCGGGGGTTTCATGTCATCGTGCCCTTGAAGATGCTTCTCTTTGGGCTGCAAGACAGGTTTGTGTCACCTCGGGTGTTTCATTCTGTCGTGCCCTTGAAGATACCTCTCTTTTCACTGCAAGACGGCTTTGTATCACCTCGGGCGTCTCGTTTTGTCGTGCCCTTGCATGTCTTTGTCTTTGCGAGGCTAGATATCGTTGTGTCTTTGGCTGTTTCCTTATTAAAAAAAAGATAGTTGGTATGCATCTTAACTGAATAAATTATAAAAGTCATATTGTTTGCAAAAATTACTAATTCGACACACTAAAAATCAATATCGAAATTAATCGAACACAAACAATGAAACCTGTGAAATATTTCTAAATGTGATGCCTCAACTAGTTTAATGAAAATGTATGAACTGTAAATAAGCAATAAATATTGATTAGTAAAATGAGTATAAGTGATACTGGGTGTCCCCAGTCAATGTGCTATGGAAGTCTGGTTTCATTTTTTATGAATTTTAAGCATTCAAAACATGAATTCATTGTATTGGAACACATTTATTAAATAAGTTCTGGAATAAGAAATTTATGTATTGTCATCGAAAAATTTTAACTGGAAAAATACAAAATTATCGGAGTTATGGGCATCGAAGTGTACATACATATATATATATATGTGGCTCAGTGGTTAGAGCGTCGAGCTTACGTTCGTGAGGTTGTGAGCTCGAATCCCGGACCGGGCTGCGTGTTGTGTTCTTGAGCAAGACACTTTATTTCACGTTGCTCCAGTTCACTCAGCTGTAGAAATGAGTTGCGACGTCACAGGTGCCAAGCTGTATCGGCCCTTGCCTTTCCCTTGGACAACATCGGTGACGTGGAGAGGGGAGGCCGGTATGCATGGGCGACTGCTGGTCTTCCGTAAAAAACGACCTTGCCCAGACTTGTGCCTCGGAGGGTAACTCTCTAAGTTCAAACCCATGGTCAGTGTCTGACCGAAGGGGGTCACCACCATATATATATATATATATATATATATATATATATATATATATATATATATATATATATATATATCTTTATATATAAAAGTAAGGTTGTGTGTCTGTCTCCTACGATTTAGATTCCTAACTACTCCCACATTTTGCGGTACAGTTTAACCAAAACCGGGTATCTTATAGTCGTGATTCATATCGAGCCCTTCTGGGTATTAGCGCGCGTCTACGATGAGTCTACGATTAAAAAAAAAATTACCATCATTTTTTTCCCATTTTAATGCATTTTTTCGCTATTAAATAAGGGAAGTAACTCTCTAAAAATGTCTACGATGAGTCAACGATTTTTTTTTTTAATTACCATCATTTTTTTCCATTTTTAATGCATTTTTTGCTATTTTTGGCTATAACTCTCTAAAAATGCTTATATAGTTATTTCCCTTACAAACCCGAGCAATGCCGGGCGATACTGCTAGTATATATATATATATATATATATATATATATATATATATATATATATATATATATATATATATATATATATATATGTATGTATATATATATACAAATAATATGCATAGATATATATATTTGCATATATATATATATATATACATACATACATACGCATATATACATACATATATATATATATACATACATGTATATATATATATACATACATGAAAGGGTTTAGCAACAAGTTGCTTCACCACATACCGAAAATTTAGAAATAACAGCCAAAGACAGCTAATTCTTTTAACTACAAATATGACTCCATGTGTACATATCTACTACATATGTGGAAAATCGGTGTATGTTTGTCTATGGAGTCATATTTGTAGTTAATAGAATTAGCTGTCTTTGGCTGCTATTTCTAAATTTTCGGTATGTGGTTAAGCAACTTGTTGCTAAGCCCTTAATTATATTTATAATTATACATATATATACATACATACATATATATGAATACACATATATATATAAACATACATATATATATCGAAGTGTAATGAAATTTAATTATATACATATATACATACATATATATATATATATATATATATATATATATATATATATATATATATATATATATATATATATATATAAAAGTAAGGTTGTGTGTCTGTCTCCTACGATTTAGATTCCTAACTACTCCCGGCATGGGAACGTCTTTCTTAAATGGCGGTGCCCCAGCATGGCCACAGCTCATTAGCTGAAACTGGAAAAATCATCAAAATCATCATATATATATATATATATATATATATACATATATTATAAAATGAGATAGGGGTTGTAAATTCAACCCTCCATGGGATAACATACATCCAATATACTGCTAGAGAAGTACCCAACAAAGCTAATACATAAATGTTAAAAATTGCGATGCAATTAATTCATTTACTGAATTAGGTGGGCAAAGGTAAAATTATTTTTACCGTAAATTAATAATACAAAATGAGAAAATGGAGAAATATATCTAAATCAATCATCAACTATCAGATAATACCGAATCAATACTTTATTAAAACACTACACAATAGCAATGATATTATACATTAATATAGTACAATAATTACAATCAATATGGTGAAATATAACTAAATAAATATAACAAGACATAGAAATACATTTACATTGTAGCTGACTTGTAGTGGTCTTTACAATTTGAAACATACAACTTATAAATTTATAATCTTGTAGCTACACATATATATAAATATATATGTTCTGTATTGATTGTTTTTTGTTTTTTGTCCTGGCTTATAAGGGAAATACACTAGGATATAAATATATATATTTTGGTATATACATAGCACTATGATATTCATGGGGATTTCCAAAATTGATGAGTGTGTATGCGTATCATAGTTTGGGAAGCTGGTTTTAGATACTGTAATACTAATATGTAATAAATGCGAGTCTATATTGAATGTACATCGTTTGTTTTGGATGAGTATATGAGTTTTTGCAGGTATTTATTTGGCAGTTTTATATATTATATATTAAGTTTATCTTTGTACTCATCTTAATTTGTATCTTATGTTATTTATTAATAAATCTATTCATTTACTTATATGTGGCTTTATACATATTAGCAGTCTTATATATTTAGTTTATATTTGTACTCATCTTGATTTGTACCTTATGTTATTTATCTATTTATTTATTCATTTATTTATATGTAAATATTTACATATTAGCAGCCTGTATACTAAGTTTATCTATGTACTCATTTTAATGTATATTTTTTTATTTTATTTTAGGTTATTTATCTATTTATCTATTCATTTATCTATTCATTTATGTATATGTGGGTATATACATATTAGCAGTATTATATATTAAGTTTACCTTTGTATTTATCCTAATTTGTATTTTATGGTATTTATCTATTTATTTATTCATTTATTTATATGTAGATATATACATACATATCCATTCTTTATTAAAATATATATATATATGTATACATGTTTTTACTTATATTTTCATTTTATTTTTAATTATTTCATCTTATTTTATTTTATCACATTTTAATTTTAAGTAATAACAATTATTAACTTATAATTAATTTAATTTATAATTATTTACTTATATACTATTTATTGGTAAGTCCTGTTAATTACTATATATGTATTTATACGTCCACTGATATTATTTAATGCTAAATCCTGTTAATTAGTATATATGTATTTATGTGTCCACTGATACTTAAAAATATATATATATATATATAAGTACTACGAATGTTTACATACACATCATATGTGAAAATATATAGTGTATATATATGTTTGTTGTTACACATGAGTATACATATGGATATGTAGATATGAGTATAATTCTATTAGTTCGTTGGTGAGGGTTTAAATAGGAATATAATAGTATTGTAATAATACTGGACTTCTTAAGTAGTGATGTTATCTGTATAAGTTATAAGAAGTTATTTTGATTATATATCTTAGAATATTAGCGTATTTTGACTTTTTACAATTAATTTCTTATAATTTAATTATTATAACAATAATAAATCTCTGGGCGAGATATAAACAGTAACTGCTCTATAACATAAGAGGGATCAGCCATCTGAATGTGGCTAGGGTCAGGGCGGGGTGGTGGGGGTGTTACTGATGCATTTAGCCCCAGGCGAACATCGACGTCACCAGAAGAGCTGACACCATTATTATAAACCTCTGTTAACTTAGTATATATGTATTTTTATGTCTTTTGATAGACAAACATAAACGGGTATTCTATATTTTATAATTTAGTAAATGTTTGAATGAAACATAACGGTAATGATGCGGACATTTTTAGTTCTGAAATATTTTGTTTACGAAAAATACGGTGTCATATGAATTACACTCTCCATCTAGGTATAATTACACTCTCCATCTAGGTATAATTATATGTATGATTGCATTTACGGATTTATGGACATATGTGAGTGGATCTGTTTGTAAACACTTAGTGTATAGTTGTGATAGTACCTCTTATGTTATTTATTTATTTATGTTTTGGTTGTGTACGTGGGTATGTCTATGTGTATGTGTGTGTGTGTGTGTGTGTGTGTGTGTGTAAACATATGACTATGTATGTATGTGCGCACGTTTATATTTATATGTAAATTATTTAGGATTTGCACTCATACTTGCATTAAAATCTCTGAAGAGGCCGTAAGATATTCTTGTTAATGTCTCATTTATACCTGCATTATATGGCTAATAGGTTAAATGAGACATACCTGTCTTCATGGCCGAAACAGCTGTCAGCTACAATGCAAATGTATTTCTATGTCTTGTTATATTTATTTAGTTATATTTCACCATATTGATTGTAATTATTGTACTATATTAATGTATAATATCATTGCTATTGTGTAGTGTTTTAATAAAGTATTGATTCGGTATTATCTGATAGTTGATGATTGATTTAGATATATTTCTCCATTTTCTCGTTTTGTATATATACATATATATACACATACATATATCTACATACATATATATACATATATATATATATATATATACATATATATATATATATATATATACACACATATGTATGTATATGTTATATATATATAAGCATATACATATATATGTGTGTGTATATATATATATATATATATATATATATATATATATATATATATATATATATATATATATATATATATATACATTGTCATCAAACATTCTACATTGAAAATCTTGCAGGTAATTCCAAGCTTCAGAATGCCATAAAAGGCATGAGAGACCGAACATGCCTTCAGTCAGATCTCTTTGCTATTGTCCAATGGCCGAAAGCAACAATATACTTTTAAATGAAGATAAGTTTGATTTGATCTACTTTGGGGAGGAGGAAACTCTGAAATTACCATATGCTCTTCCCTCGGGCAACTCCCTAGTGTCATCCAACAATACCAGAGATCTTGGAGTGAATGTTGGTAACAATCTAAGCTGGAATTCCATCCCTTTATCCTTGCTGCACATTCGCACAGTCTCAAACAGGCTCTGTTTTTGCGAACAGTTTTAAATCACCCATGAAGATGATGATGATAATAATGATAATAAATGTAATTGTCCTGCTCTTACTTTTTCCATTGAACCTAATTCCCATAATTTATTTGTTTGTTTTTTTTTCTGAGATATTTTCGCCTAAGGCTTTCCTTCATTTCACTTGCTTTGATTTTCTCGTATTCCAAAATCTCCAGATATTTATATATCCTTTATTTTCTCGCCCTTGGGTAGCTCTGCGCCATAAGACGACACTACTTTACCTCGGTATTATAAGCATGCCATACTTTTTAATCCCAAATTCCATTCCAATATTCTTATTGAATATCTGCACTATTGAAACTAGGCTATTTATTTCACTTTCGGTCTTCCCAAAGACCTTTAATTCACCCATTTTTACAGATGATTTAATTTTCTTCCACTTTTCGAGGTGTACCCCGATGTTACTTTCCGTATGAGGAATATCATACAAATCACAAACGGCAATGGTGATAAGTTTTCTCCTTGAAATATGCCTCTCTTGATGTTAACCCTCGCCAAACATTTTTAACGTGAAGATAACTCTGTATTCCAGTTTTTCATTGATCATCTCCTGACAAAATTTGATGTTATCAGACACATGTATCAGCTCCAGTACTTTCTAAAATCCAGGAATGGGGAACCATGTCATACACTTTCTTATAATCGATCCACGCCATGCTCAGAGTAGTAGGTCTTTTCTTGCAGCCGTTCAGTGCCATTCTGTCATGTTTGTTTACTGTTTACTGGCGACGCTTGTTTACTGGTCATGCTTCAAGAACTCTGTGAAGAATTCTTGCTGATTTTCGTAGGTGTTCTATGTCAGTTATCATACATATTCTTTCTTTTTCATTCATGTCCGGTTTCCCATGCATGACTTGGGCGGGTGATCGCACTGAATCATTGCATTCCGCAAGATTTTTCAATTCTCATTTTCCTGACTCCTTCTGGAGTTTGCTCGTATCACGTTTTTGCTGTAGGTCGTGATTTCCACAGAGCTCTCAATGGCTCATTCTTGCCACATTGTCATGGTGTCTTTTGTATTCGCGTTGTGCCAATTTCGGGCATTCGCTAACGATGTGCCATACTGTTTCACCCATCTCACCATAGTTTGTATTTGACGCTATCGGTGTGTTGTCTATTCTGCACTTCATATAGTTGGCCCTTAATACTTGTTCCTGAGCCGCGCATATCAATGCTTCTGTTTCTGTCTTCCGGTCTCTCCTCCTCATCCATAGCCACCAGACCTCTCAACTTGTCTTTTTTTTTTTGTTCATCTTTCGTTTCTATTTTTCTTTAATAACACAATTTTCAGTTTTGATGACGCCGACCTTCTTCGCATGTTTCAACAGTGGCTCCAAGGCCTGTTTTATATACCACCCTAAGCTGTTTTCCTCTGTTTCGATACAGTCCTGGTAACTGATCAAGCCTCTCCCACCCTTTCTTCTGAACGAGTAGAGCCTATTGGTGTCACTGTCAATATTTTTCTGGTCTTGGTATCCATTTTCTTCACTTCTCTCATTTGCCATTTTATAATACCCGCTCCATACCGAAGTGATGCAATCGCCCACGTATTAACTGCTTGGATGTTATTCCTTCCAATCAATTTTGAGCACAACACCAACTTCAGTCTTCGAAAATACTCCATCCTCACTTGCTCTTTCATTTCCTCGTTGAACTCCACAAACTATTTTTATCCCTCTGATTCAATCAAGTCTGTATGCGGTAATTCTATGCCTGCTAGGGACTGCACCTTGTCTCTTTTTGGGTGAATTATTCCGCATTTCTTGAGTCCAAATTCCATTTTAATATCAATATTAAAACAGTGGGCCATGTTCACCAAATAACTCACTTTTGTCTTATCTTTGCCATACAGTTTCAAATCATCCATGAAGAGGAGGTGGCAGATTGTTTGAGATTTTCCCTTTAAACTCCAGGTAAACTCCAGGTTTACTTTCCTAAGTACCAAGGTCAGGGTTTGATGCAGAGAACAAAAAGCAACGGAGATAGGCTATCACCCTGGAAAATCCCTCCTCTGATAACCAGTGTGCCCTAGCTTTTTCCGTAATATGTCAGTTCAGTTTTCCATCCCACCATACATCTCTTCAGGAAACACGTTACATTCCTCGCAATTCCAAACAGGTCTAAATACGAATGTAGAATCATATCATAAGCTTTGTGATAGTCAATCCAGGCTATTTCCAAATTTGTTCTCCTTCGTTTACAATCTTATCATTTTGTCTATCAATAGTTGATCTTTGGTACCTCTGCTTGCTCCATATCTTACCACAGAAAAGTCGACTTTTATTAGGAACTAATATTTCAGGTTTTTTATCATCATTAATTTCATAGTAAAATCATTTTTGGTCGGTTTTAAACAATTTCTTTTGCCGGTATTGCTAAATCTGTCGTTCAAACATAGTTAGCTTTGCTTTTTTTGCATATATGTGCTGTTTCAGTTCAATTACAACATCCAGGCCTTTTGTGTCTACACCATACTTCATCCTAACTTTTTCGAATTTCCATTCATTCTTAAGTTCTCCATTTCTTTTCCTTTGACACTACACTGCTCTAGGAGTTTAAATTAAATCTTCTCCTTTTTCACCATGGTTGTTTACTTCCTCTCCTATTCGTCGCTGTTCTGTTCTCAGTAGTTCTCAATTCCATCGTTTCCACCACAGACTTGCTAGCAGCCTTCATAAGATTGTTTGTGTGATGTTCTTTGTTTCAATTATTATTGTTGTTGTTGTTGTTGTAGCTCCGTATCAAGGCAGTGTTGGGTAGTACAGTTGTAGGTTTAGCAGCTACATGCAAATCGTCGTTGAATTCATTTTCAGTTAAAGCAATTTCACACGATCTACTACATGCTTAATATGTTGAGTGTGAACAAATAAAGTAGATTTGTGCTGCATCCCTGGTAAGGTTAATGCTATTACTGATACCTATTTCTTTACTACCCACAAGGGGCTAAACACAGAGAGGATAAACAAGGACAGACAAACGGATTAAGTCGATTACATCGACCGCAGTCGTAACTGGTACTTAATTCATCGACCCCGAAAGGATGAAAGGCAAAGTCGACCTCGGCGGAATTTGAACTCAAAACGTAACGGTAGACGAAATACGGCTACGCATTTCGTCCGGCATGCTAACGTTTCTGCCAGCTCGCCGCCATTTAATGCTATTACTGATACCGGGATATTTTTTATTAACTCTGAAACGATTACCAACTGCAATGTAATCAGTTAGATTAGTTGGGGTAGCAAAAGCGATTTTAATGTGTTTGTTATATCTACTAGAAGGCGGAAAGTGCTTTCTTAATATCTTGAAACATTTTCTTGCTAGATGCGAAACGATATTTGTAGCTTGTGAAGGGTTATACCACTATATTTTTATGTAAAAGGTGTAGACTAATTCGTTTATGGGTACAGTTATTATTTTTATTTGTATAATTATTTTTGTTGTTGTTATTATTATTATTACTAATATTATTATTAAAAAAAACAACAATAGTAACATCAACGGTGAAGGGTTAGGCTGGACAATAATAGTAATCAACCTGCTTCTCCCGCAACAGACATTCAGAGAACATGCAACAGCAACAACATCCCTTATCGCCACCAACAGCATTGTTCAGTCTCAGCGAAATAGTTTAACTGCTAGAAAACAAAAGCAGTCATATAACTTTCTCGAGCAAGGAGTTTCAAAATATATTTAATTCTCTGAAAGTGGGGCAGGAAAATATACTGCGGCAGGTTCAAGACATTAACTCTAGAAACGGACCTTTTAAAATGGACATAAAAGAGCCTTCTAAAATAGAACGGGAAGAAATAAATGAAATAACTATCTAATGTATATTGAATCAGAAACCACGTGTCAGCAATAAGATTGCTTGCTTACCACAAGGGGCGGGGGCTGCACAATAAAGGCAAAGGTAAACATTCAGTGCCTAGTTGTCTCGCAGTTTGCCGTAGTTATGAAGTGCAACACGATCAACAAAATCATGAAACACCAGGAACAGTTAAAAGATAAACTAGGAAAGCAGACTGGTGGCTCAAAAGCTAAAACCTTAAATTCCAAACTCCATCAGCCAAAACAAGAACTAACAGCAACAGCTGAGAAACTGAAGTATAAATTCTGCAGATTATAAAAAGAAAACCGAATAGGTTGTTCGAGACCCCAAATCAGTCTATCGTAATTTCAACAAAATAATATATCGGTAAGAAACATCCCATCAACAGAACAAGTGAGAAGTTACTGGAATCAATTTGGGAAAAGAATGATGAACTCAACGGAAAAAACTGAATGGATTGAAGAATTAGAACAGGGATACTGCAAACATGTTAAACAAAAACTGTTCGAAATCGACAGTGCAGTGTTAGAAACAATTGCGTGAAGGATACCAAATAGGAAATTCTCAGGCCCGGGATTTATTTCAGGATATTGATTTTTAAAAAAATCTCAACTTCTATCGGCGAGATTCAATACGACCTTTGGAGAAGAGTATTAAGGGCACGTTAAACACATCCAAATGGCTTCCAAGTACCACCACCCTTCTCATCCCACAAAATAACCAAACAACCGTATCTAAAAATTACCGCCCAATAGCCTATCAAAATACCGGCTGCTTCAACTTGTTTCTACGAGGCCATTGTGCCACTAACAATGTTGTAACCCTAGAGCATAGCGGTAGGGGCGAGAAGAAAGGAAGTATGAGGATGTTTTGAGCAACTACTAGTTAGAAAAATGATGCAAAGGAAAACGTAATATTTCTGCGGGGAAAACTACAAATATCTGGACAGTACCTTACCTATGATTATTTAACTGATTTCTACAGAACGAAGTGTAAATTCGACATTGATTTAAGAGAGATCATTCTGTCGGTTACAAAGACCACACAAGAATAAGAAGCAACAGGTTGCAAAACCCAATATTAAATATATTATTATAAAAACACAAAAGGAAGTCCATGGATGGAACATCATTGAGCATACCTGGAAAAGGCTGAATTGTGGCAAAACAAGAACAGCTCTGCTATCAGCTGCCTCAACCACAAATGATCACCCTTCTTGAACAAAATATTTCTGACATCAAAATTAAATGCTAAATTCAAATAAACAAGTCTTATAAATCACTACTTACCCAGGAAGACGATTTGTAGCAAAGAAAAACTTTCCACCATCGCAGGCCACATTATTAGTAATGTTTGAAGAATTTGATATTTACCAAATTGTTTCAAATCAACACAGAGACCATCAAGATCATATTCCTTTTTCTGTGACATCTTTGTTCGAAAGTTTTTTATCAAAGTTTTTTCAGCATGCGCGTATATATATATATATATCACGGTATCGACCAGAGTCTCGGATATTGCTAGATAGCGCTGGTCACAATGCGATTAGTTGTGTATTAATTTTCAAATGATACCACTATTTTAGCTTGGCAGGCTGGCCAACATTTCGCCTGAATGGAGCACCAATCAATCACAAGTTTGCCAATTTACAGCTGTGCAGCTGAGTGAACTGAAGCAACGTGAAATGAAATGTTTTGCTCACGAACACAAGTCACTGCCGGTTTGGAAATCGAAAATACGAGCTTATGAGCGTGGATGTGAAATCCTAACCACTATACCACGTGTCTTTATTCACTAATACATTCACAATTTAGATATACAGAGTCAAGATATGTGTATTCACGTCATAGTCCGGTTTCAGCATCGACCCAGATAAGACAGCAAATTATGCAAATGAATTATGATAATAGCAGGCTTCTAATTTTGGAACAAGGACAGTAAGCTTTAGGGGCGGGGGAGTTGATTACATCAATTATTTGATTTTTAATTTATCGACCCCCAAAAAGATGAAAGGCAAAGTTGACTTTGGCAGCATTTTGAACATAAAGAGCCGGAAGAAATGTCACTGAGCATTTTGGTCTAAGTACTAATAATTCTGTCTAATAATAATAATAATAATAATAATAATAATAATAATAATAATAATAATAATAATAATAATAATGATAATAATAATGATAATAATATAATAATAATAATAATAATAATAATAATAATAATAATAATAATAATAACCTTACTGCTATAGGCGAAAGGCCTGAATTTTGGTGGTTGGAGTAGTGGGGCGGGATAGTCGATTACACCGATCCCAGTAGTCAACAGACACTCATGTCAACGACCCCGAAAGGATGAAAGATAAATTTGATCTCGGCGATATTTGAACGTTAAGTCGAAAGAAATACCGCGAAGCACTTTGTCTTGCCACCTTATATAATGATGATGACGGAATTTGAACACAGAACGTAACGGCTGGCGAAATAACGCTAAGTATTTCTGCCATCTCACCACCTTAATAATAATAATAATAATAATAATAATAATAATAATAATAATAATAATAATAATAATAATAATAATATTAATAATAATAATAATAATAATAATAATAATAAAATAATAATAATAATAATAATAATAATAATAATAATAATAATAATAATAATAAGGCTGGACGTAAGAAGGCGGCTGGACGTGACAGAGGATGGACGTATTTTTACGATGCTCTGAACTGGCAACAGCGAACCCAGCAGGTCAACTGTAGAAAACTGGAAGATCTACTGTTTTCTGTAAGTAATTTGAATTACCCTCAAAATAAGTAAAAAAAAAACTTACATATCTACAGCTCATACAAACGTACACCTAACAAGAAAAATTAGAAACATACATATCTCCAATTCTGTGTGAACATTTACATTTAGTCGTCTCTCATGACTATAAGAATGTGTAAATTGCCTTTTAAATTACCTTCTATTGTAACAACACAATTAAATGCACGATAAAAAGTTATGGAATTAAGCACCTACTACTATATACATACAACTGAATTCAGAAATTTAAAAATATATACATAACATTGAACTCAGAAAGTTATTTAAAAAAAAGAAAAAAAAAATCTTCGACGAAAACATCAGATAATATGTGTGGTTTATTGTATCGTCTTCTATGAGTTATACGTTCTTGTCCATGTTGTATTTTTCTACATACCTTAATATATACATATACATATGCATGTGGTGAAGAAGAAAAGAGAACGAAAAAATAAATAAATAAACGTAAACAGGTTTGACCTTTTACTGACCATTAACGTCCTTTGTCTCCACCATCTACCGTGGCTATTTATAGACCCAAAGAACATGAATTCTTTAACCACCCATTCTCCAACACAATGGAGTGTTGATGGTGGCTGTGGCTACACATTGAAGATGATGATGGTGATGGTGGTGAAGATGATAGTAATAACAATAATAACTGACAGATCCCGTCTTTTTCCCTTTCTTTTCGTTTCCTTCTCCGTATTTTATTCTCATTATTTCGAACTAATACAACACAGTAAGCCTTGAAGAAAGGAAGAGGAGGAAAGAAAAAAAAAAAAATGTCCGGAGATAAAACTATCAACAAAAAAAATACAGACGAATATAGATCTGCTAGTCTTAAGAACGGCGCTATGAGCAATGCTTACTTGTAGTGAACCCTAAATGACAGATCCATCTCCTAATATAAGAATGGATGCTCGTCATGCTTCAAGGTCAACAAATCAAACAATAAACCGCATTGTCCATTGCGCGGATTACAAAAGACCACGTACCCGAAAATTGAACCAATCCTGATTGAAAAATCAGTTACTGGATCAAATCTTCCCAACACACAGGAGCTGGACGAACCCCACACCGAATATTCCAACAGATGGCCATCCATGCTCATCACCAAATAATCAAAAGAAAAAGAAGGAAAAATGGTCTAGGGAGATAGATAAAGAGTTCTTGAGGCCTTCTACCATGCCATATATTTCCCCACAGATAGTCTAGCACTGTACAAGCATACTTAAACTAGAGACAGAAACACCCTGAAGAAGACCCTACATAGACAGTACAAGCTTGCCAATGTTAAGAAACATTAATAAAAAGAAATTACTGACTGAAGTAAGATTGATCAGGTTAGACAAGCAATATCGGATAAAATGAACGAAGCTGCAGCTAGAGAAGATAATACAAGAGGAAAATGATTATAGACCAGCCCAGGCGGATAAAACAAGAGAGGATTGAAAGAGTTATATAAGTGATATGCCAAAGTGAAATACGCTGAACCAATCATAACACTAAGACAGATGAGCATCAAATATAAAGAAAGTCACACAAATATTGACCCAACAAACTACAATGAGCTAAAAAATCAATCATGATTGATGGCTGAAAATTAAAGAACCAGCATGGATGAGCGTGATACACTTCCTAAAATCCGCAACTCTAACCAAAACATGAAAATAATTGGGTAAAATCCGGCTTGCACTTAAGGATATAATTTCAGTTAATGATGTTGATATCACACAACCTCACCACCTATACTATGCATCCGCGAAAATCTCAACGATCCTATGTGGTGTAAAGATTAGAAAACGGCAACAGTCCCACAAAAAGCCTTCTTGGCAAGAGCGTCTGCAACAACAATTAAGTATTTAGATCTGACATTGAATATTTGAAAACACTTAAGGCTCACAAGACTAACCAAACCTACAAAAACCCAAAATTACTGAAAAAATACAATATGAAAACTATACTTGATATTGATGCCACCATAGAACCCATCAAACAAAAGGTATTTGCCAAAGCTGCCCGCATAGCGAGGTATGAAAGCGTGTTAGATTTTTCAAGGACAACAACATGTTCAAATAAACACCAAGAATTTTTACAGAAGATAGGAAAAACAGCGTTTACTGCAGGGTCTGTACCATCAAAAGAAGAATGCAGAGATTTTGGAATAAAATCTGGGCAGAAGAAAAAACACACAACGAAAAGGCCCCTGGATTGACGAATATCTACAGAACTGGACCCTTCGAAGAGCAAAAGTGGGAGGTGTCAACGTAGAAGATATAAGATCTGCTCTCGGAGGTCAGCAATGGAAGTCTCCAGGAAAGGATAAATTCCTAACTTCTGGCTGAATGCCTTCCCAGAGAGCCATGATTGCTAACAGAACTGTACAATGATGTTTTGCAACACCCTAGTAGGATGCCTCCTTGCTAGTTAATGGGTTACATTCCTGCTTCCAAAAAGTGAAGAAACAAATGAACCAAAAAACCTATAGACCCATAACCTGCTTAACAACTATGTACAAAACACTAACATCTGTCCTGACAGAATATACCTATAGTTTTTTAACAGAACAGCAGCATATTCCCTAATGAACAGAAAGGATGTAAACGTGGATCCTACGGCTGTAAAGACCAACTACTCATGAATAAGATGATCTTAGAAGATTGTCACAACGACACAAAAACTTATCATAGCCCTGGATAGACTATAAAAGGCTTTGATAGCCTACCACATAGCTGGATTAGGAAATGCCTTGAAATGTATAAGATAGCACCAACTCTCTGCGAAACTTCTTGACTGTAAGTATGAGATCATGGAGAACCACACTAACTCGTGAACAGTGACAGTGAATCCCTAAATGCTGGTGATGTAACAAATTTCGTGTGGCATTTTCCAGGGTGACTCACTGGTCACCACTCCTCTTTTGTTTATCCTTAATACCACCTCTCTCAAGCTGCTCAATGACGCGCAGTAGGGTATAAAATGGTTGATAAAAATATAAATCATCTCGTTTACATGGATGATTTAAAGCTTTTTGCAAAAAATGATCAACAACTCAAGGGCTACTAGCGATAGTCAAACAATTCAGTGACGACATCAGAATGCAATCGGCCTCGATAAATGTGCAAAGGCTACCTTTATCAAAGAAAAATGACAGAAACATCTAACGTTAACCTTGACCAACAGAATGTCATAAAAGAACTAGACCCAGCGGAGAGCTACAAGTACCTAGGGGTAATTGAAGGGAACGGAATAAGGCATTCAGAGATGAAGAAAGGATCAGGAGAGAATGCTATCGAAGAGTGAGAGCAATACTCAAGACAGAGCTGAATGCAAGAACAGGATCGAATCAATCAATGCATTAGCTATACCAGTGTGACTTACAGTTTCAATATGTTAACTGGTCAATTACTGAAATAGTCAGCTCGACAGAAAAATAAGGAAACTGTTGACAATGCATAGAATGCACCACCCTAAGGCAGATACAGAACGGGTCTATCTGCCAAGAAAGAGGGAGGCCGTGGTCCTTTTGCAACTGGCAATAACAATGAAGATTGCTACAATTGGCCTAGAACACTACCTGAAAAACTCTGAGGACTGGATGTTGAAACTTGTCTCAAACATGAAACAAGAAAGCATCATACTCAGTCACAAAACAGGCAAAGGAATATCTAAGTGAATTCCGAATACAACCAATTTCGGAATTAGAGATAGACATACAAGAAACACACCGAAAAAGCTAGGCGCATGAAAACCCGTGCCAAAACTGCGGCCTTAGATATCTGAATAATAAATGGCAAGAAAAACCTCTCTATGGCAAATACCCAAAGAGGCGAATAATGCAGATATCGACAACCCTGACCCATCAATGGCTAATGGCCTCTGGCTTAAATCTGAAACAGAGGGTTTATCATAGCAGCTCAAGATCAATGCCTACCAACAAGACTACCAGGCCAACTATTAAAGATCAGAAGCAGTCCAACGTATCGTGTAATGCAAGCAACAAATGAAACCATTGACCATGTGATCTCCAAGTGCAGTCTTCTAGCGCCCTACAGAGTATCTCAACAGGCACGATAGAGCTGCACAATATATTCACTGGGTAATCTGTAAAAACCTGGATTTGCCCCATGAAAAAACTGGTGGGAACACAACCACCCCCAGTGCTTGAAAATGACCACATCTCACTCCTCTGGAACTTCACCATTCAAACTGACAGGAAGATAGATGCAAATAGGCCAACATCATATTGAAAGACTTCAAACAAAGAACATGCCTCCTCATTGATATGACTGTCCCAATCGTATAAACGTATCTGTCAGGACCTACCAAAAACTGAGCAATATAAAGATCTTGAAATAGAAATCAGCAAAATGTGGAATCTGAAGCTAAACAATACCGTTGTCATAGTGCCCTGGGAATGATAGCAAAAGGGGCTGATAGCTACCTAACTCAGATACCAAGGAAACCCAGAAATGGCAAAAGTTCAAAGATAGTGCTCAGGGAACTGCTCATATCCTACGCAAAATACTCTCTATGTAACCTCATGTTTAAAGACAACATAATTTTCGTTAAAAAAAAAAAAAAAAAATTTTGTTTTTTTGACATTCATTCGTACAACATCCCCACCCCCCAATATAATGGCTCACTAGCATAATCAAACAACATGAACTTCCAACCCTGTTGTCTCTTGAGGTCTCTGGGTGAGACTTGGAGCCAACTTGTACAAATAAAGCAAAGTCAAACATAGAATAATAATAATAATAATAATAATAATGATAATAATAGGCCACATATTAAAGAACGGCAGTAGTCCAACATGTGTATGTCAACTGCTCATATCCTACGCAAAATACTCTCTATGTAACCTCAAGGTTTAAAACAACCATAATTTTCGGTTTAAAAAAAAAAAAAAAAAAAAAAAATTTTTTTTTTTTGACATTCATTAGTACAACATCCCCACCCCCCAAATATATGGCTCACTAGGCATAACAACAACATGAACTTCCAACCCTGTTGTCTCTTGAGGTCTCTGGGTGAGACTTGGAGCCAACTTGTACAAATATAAAGCAAAAGTCAAACATAGAAATAATAATAATAATAATAATAATGATAATAATAGGCCAACATATTAAAGAACGGCAGTAGTCCAACATGTGTATGTCAACAACAAAATGAAACCATTGATCATGTTGTCTCCAAGTGCAGTCTTCTTGCACTGGTGGGAACACAAACCACCTCCAGTGCTTGAAAATGACCACATCTCACTCCTCTGGAACTTCACCATTTAAACTGACAGAAAACATGCCTCCGCATTGATAATACTGTCCCAATCGATATAAACGTATCTGTCAAGACCTACCAGAAACTGAGCAAATATAAAGATCTGGAAATAGAAATCAGCAAAATGTGGAAGCTGAAGACTAAAACAATACTTGTTGTCATAAGTGCCCTGGGAATTATAGCAAAAGGAGATGATTACTACCTAGCTCAGATACCAAGAAACCCAAAAATGGCAGAAATTCAAAAGATAGTGCTCATGGGAACTGCTCATATCCTACGCAAAATACTTTGTATGTAATCTCAAGTTTTAAAACAAACATAATTTTCGTATGGTTTTTTAGACATTCACTAGTACAACACTAAGTACAAAACCAAATACATGGCACACTAGGCATAGCACACACATGAACTTCCAGCTTGTTGTCTCTTGAGGTCTCTGGGAGAGACTTCGAGCCAACTTGTACAAATGTAAAGCAAAAGTCAAACATAGAATAATAATAATAATAATAATAATAATAATAATAATAATAATAATAATAATAATAATAATAATAATAATGGGACGATGCATCTCGGGCAGGTCCGTCTGACGGCACTTCTGTGCCTCTTGAGCTTATCTCAAACCGGCAGTGCCCAACGGTAGCAATGCCAAGCTAGGTATTTCTGGAAGTTATCTATTGTCCCCGGTTCGAAAGTCCTCTTGAACAGACTGGTTATTTGGATTTCGTCAACGCCGAACGTCTCTCCAAATGTGCCATCACTAACCGTTCTTTCCCTTCACTAACCGTCTATTTCATTTATTAGCCGCAAGGGGCGACATTTATGGGACGATACAGTAGACATGAACAGTGGGGATTTTACACAAAACAACGAGTACACAAATAAAACAATAACAATGATATCCAGCAAAAGAATATAACAATGAAAGATCCCCAATGGGAGGGGGTAACCACCTAGAGTTGGCCCAGGTACCCCACCAATCCTGAATCACTCGACACTTCGAGGGCATCTGGGAAGAGCACTCTTCTCCTTCTCAAATTCACTAGAATTATTAGAGTAGGCTCACTCACACGTGCCATTTTCGCTACATTCACCCACCTTTTAGCAAATGTACTGGGAGGCAGCACTTCTCCCTCCACTCTCATCTTCCTTTCCAAATGAAATTTGAAAAACTTGATGTGTGATTGGCCTAAGAGAAAAGTGTTTGTCTTCAGTCCTTTCAACCTGGTCCTCCATACACCCTCTTTCGCTACTGCTATCAGACAGAGGAAAATTGCCTGCCTTTCTGGGCCGATGGAAAGCGGCGGATCGATCACCAGTATGAACTCGGCCGATAGCCGGATCCGTCCATCACGTGATAACAGCTGTTCAACATAACTCCACTAGTCAGTAATACAAGGACACTGGACGAGTGCATGCAGAAACGTTTCGTGCTCTGCGTGCATCTCGGGAAGGTCCGTCTGACAGCACTTCCGTGCCTCTAGAGTTTATCTCAAACCGGCAGTGCCCAACGGTAGCAGTACCAAGCTAGGTATTTCTGGAAGTTATCCATTGTCCCCGGTTCGAAAGTCCTCCAGAACAGACTGGTTATTTGGATTTCGCCAACGCCTAGCGTCTCTTCAAATGCGCCATCACTCTTTCCCTTCACTAACCCTCTATAGTGCTCAAGAGTGGATGTTTCACAGATCGCATTGCTCGCCTGGTAGAGGGTAGTGAGTGCCTGGCAACATTCCAGATACCAGTCACCCCTCCTCGGTTTCTTCATGACCCAGAACTGCAACTCAGTCAAGGAGACGAGCTGTTGAAAAGCCTGATTAACAAACGGCGACCACACTTGTTCACCGTTTAAGCACAATATCTGGAGATGCCACAGCCTCAACGCATGTCTGCGCATCATTAACCATAGCATGCTTAGAGGGTGTTGGCAGCAGATGGGCCGCCTCACCAATGAAACCTGACCGCTCCACATGAATTTGAAGAGGAGGCGATCTAACTTGGCGAGGCGCGATCGGGGGCAACGCACGACGGTCAAGCGGTAGTAGATGACGAACGCGATGTGCGCATTCTCCACATCCGCACGACCTTTCAGTGATATCTTCCTCCCAGCCCATTTCTGGATGAGACTGGCAACTCTATGAGTCACTTCCTTCCAATGCTTATCCACCTGGATGTCTGGTCCGAACCAAACGCAAGCAATTTTACCGGTCCGTCCGTCCAGCACCCAACGACGCTGTTGGCCGGCATGGACTTGCCTCTCCAGGTGCCGAGTTGCAAGCCCACCGACTTTTACGGGTTAAGTTTTACTCCTGTCAACTTTTCATATTCCTCCAATGATGTGCCAACCACCTTGATTTTTGAGGTCTCCGACACCATGACGATGATGTAGTCCGCATATGCCATAACAGCTCTCTTGCGTCAAACCTCTTTGCTGATACCTTGGCCAAAATATTAAACTTTGTGTTAAGTAGAGTTGAAATTAACTAATGTGCTCCTCTTATTTTCGTCTTTCCGTATCAGCGTCACTAGACCCCGGCTCACAGAACTCGGAATACACCCGTTCTGCTGCCAGTTGCAGAAGAGCCCTTCGAGAAGATCAGAGAACAAGTCTGGCATATTTACGTAAAGTTCATAGGGCAGACCATCTAAACCTGTTGACTTGTGCCTCCTGCAACCGACAAGGGCCTTCTGAATTTCGACTGAAGTTATTTGCCTTTCATAGTACTCAGTGATGGCCGTCGAGAGACGCGGCAATCTGTCGAAGTAGGAACTAAAGTCTGCTACCATCTCCGCTCCACCACGATTACCGAGCAAAGTGCTAGCGAAATGCCTCACATATCTGCTAGAATCACTCGGCTCCTGTCTGTCTCGGTCCGTCAAAGACCGAATTTTGGTCTTGTTACCACGCTGCGGTTCCGCCACGCGGGCGCATCGAACAGCTTTGATCTCTTCGTTTCTTAGAGCACGCGCCTTAGCTCTGACAATGCAACTTTCATGTTTTGCGTTGAAGAACTAGTCTAATGCCCTTCTAGCTGCTAGCACACTATTTGTAGTGCAATAGCACTACAAATAGCCTCATCTAGTTTAGCTACTAAGCTCTCCGCTTTTGAAATTTTTCCTAACACTACTTCTTTGCTAAAACCTATCGATATTATTCCAATCTCCCTTTTGAGAATCGCCCACCACCTGTTGTTGACGACCCTCCCTGTCAGCTTCTGCTTATCTAAACTGCTGACCCAGTTTGTGCCTTACGTGCTGGAATGACATATTTAGCTCTCAGTACTTCGGTACTAGCCTACACTATTACTATCTTTTTTCTAGATAATACCGGACTGATTTGATGCTTCAACTTAAGTAACCTAATTCAACTGAATCACAATTTTATATATATATCTGTAAATATAATATGTGACAATTATTCGGTAGCCATGATAAAACTCCGTGTTTCGGATGTCGGGGCGGAAACCTACGCCGACATCACTTCAGTTATCGGGCCATCAAAAAAGTGCTATGAAAATGACTGTTAAACAAAAAAAAAAATCATAGAGTGAATATCAGAGAATATGCGTATGTGAATATACATATATATATACATATGTGTATAGGTATATATATATAGCTGGATTGCTTTTCAAGATAACGCTGGTACTAGTAAACAGGTTTGACCTTTTCCTGACCCAAAATGTCCTTTGTCCACCATCTGATGAATCTATTTATAGAACATGACCACTCCACCGTGGTGATGGTGATAGTGAGAATAATAATAATAATAAGCTACCGCTGTGACTACACATAAAACAATGTCATTGATGATGATGATGATGATGATGACAGTGATGACAGTGATGACAGTGATGATGATAATTCTTATTTTATATTTGTTTATTATTATTTTTTTTCTCGTATTTTATTCTCATTTTTTCGAACTAATACAGCGAGAGTGAACCTTTCATAAGTTTAAAGAAATAAATGAATAAATAAATAAAAAGAAGGGAAAACTATGCCCGGAGATAAAACTATCAACAAAAAAAATACAGACGAATACAGATCTGCTAGCCTTAGGAAACTGCACTACGAGCAATGTTTACGTGCAGAAAATCCTAAACTGACAGATCCGTCTCTTAATGTAAGAGTCGAAGCTCGTCATGCTTCAATGTCAACAAAACAACCTACAATCCGCGATGGTCGACGAGCGGACTACAAAAGACCACGTACCCGAAAATTGAACCAAAGTCTGATTGAAAAATCAGCTACTGGATCAAATCTTCCCGACACACAGGAGCGGGACGTACCCCGCAACTGGAATATTCCAACAGATGGCCATCCATGCTCGTCACCAAACACTCAAAAGAAAAAGAAGGAAAAATGGACTAGGGAAGATAATAAAGAAGTCCTTGCAGCCTTCTAGCATGCCATATATTTCCCCACAGATAAATCGAACACTATACAAACCTACATAAACTGGAGACAGAAACACCCTGAAGTAAGACCCTACATAGACAGTAACAAACTTGCCAACGTCAGAAGAAACATTATAAAAAAAAAATTACTGACTGAAGTAGAGATTGATCAAATTAAACAAGCAGTAACGGATAGAATGAACGAAGCTGCAGCTAAAGAAGATAATACAGAGGAAATAATTATAGACCAGCTCAGAGCTAATACAAACGAAGTAAGGATTGAAAGAGTTAGTATAAGTGATAGGCAAAGTGAAATACTCCCTGAACCAAATATAAACACTAAGACAGATGAACATCAAATAGATAAAGAAAGTCACACAAATATTGACCCAACAGAACTACATGAGCTAAAAAGTCAAATCATGATTGAATGGATTAAAGAAACCAGTATGGATGAACGTGATACACTCCCTAAAATGCGCAAATCTAACCAAAACATGAAAATAATTGGTAAAATCCGGCTTGCACTTAAGGATATAATTTCAGCTAATGATGTTGATATCACAGATCTCAACCACCTATACTATGCATCCGCGAAAATCTCAACGATCCTATATGGTGAAAAGATTAGAAAACGGCAACATTTCCACAAAAAGCCTTCTTGGCAAGAGCGTTTGCAACAACAAATTAAACTATTTAGATCTGACATTGAATATTTGAAAAACCTTAAGGTTCATAAGACTACCAAACCTGCAAAAACCCAAAAACTAATGAAAAAATATAATATGAAAACTATACTTGATATTGATGCCACCATAGAAACCATCAAGCAAAAGGTATCTGCTAAAGCTGCCCGCGTAGCGAGGTATGAAAAGCGTATTAGATTCTACAGGGACAACAACATGTTCAAAAATAACCCCAACATTTTTACAGGAAGATAGGAAAAACAACAGTTACTGTAAAGTCTGTACCATCAAAAGAAGAAGTGCAGGGATTTTGGAATAAAATTTGGGCAGAAGAAAAAACACACAGCGAAAAGGCCCCCTGGATTGATAGAATATCTAAAGAACTGGACTCCTTAGAAGAGCAAAAGTGGGAGGGTGTCAACGTAGAAGATATAAGATCTGCTCTCAGGAGGTCAAGCAAATGGAAGTCTCCAGGAAAGGATAAAATCCCTAACTTTTGGTTGAATGCCTTCCCAGAGAGCCATGAACTGCTAGCAGAACTTTACAATGATGTTTTGCAACACCCTAGTAGGATGCCTCTTTGGCTAGTTAATGGGTTAACATTCCTGCTTCCAAAAAGTGAAGAAACAAATGAACCCAAAAACTATAGACCCATAACCTGCTTAACAACTATGTATAAAACACTAACATCTGTCCTGACGGAATATACCTATAGTTTTTTGACAGACAGCAGCATATTCCCTAATGAACAGAAAGGATGTAAACGTGGATCCTACGGTTGTAAAGATCAACTACTCATCAATAAGATGATCTTAGAAGATTGTCACAAACGACACAAAAACTTATCAATAGCCTGGATAGACTATAAAAAGGCTTTTGATAGCCTACCACATAGCTGGATTAATAAATGCCTAGAAAGGTATAAGATAGCACCTGCTCTGCGAAACTTTTTGTCTGTAAGTATGAGATCATGGAGAACCACACTAACTTTGAACAGTGACAATGAATCTCTAAATGCTGGTGATGTAAAAATTTCATGTGGCATTTTCCAGGGTGACTCACTATCACCGCTCCTTTTCTGTTTAGCCTTAATACCTCTCTCAAAACTGCTCAATGACGCGCAGTACGGATATAAAATGTTTGATAAAAATATAAATCATCTCATTTACATGGATGATTTAAAGCTCTTTGCAAAAAATGACCAACAACTCAAGGGCTTACTAGCGATTGTCAAACAATTCAGTGATGACATCAGAATGCAATTTGGCCTCGATAAATGCGCAAAAGCTACCTTTATCAAAGGAAAAATGACAGAAACATCTAACGTTAACCTTGACCAGCAGAATGTCATAAGAGAATTAGACCCAGCAGAGAACTACAAGTATCTAGGGGTAATTGAAGGAGAAGGAATAAGGCATTCAGAGATGAAGGAAAGGATCAGGAGAGAATGCTATCGCAGAGTAAGAGCAATACTCAAGACAGAGCTGAATGCGAGAAACAGGATCGAAGCGATCAATGCATTAGCCATACCAGTGGTGACTTACAGTTTCAGTATCGTTAACTGGTCAATTACTGAAATATGTAATCTTGACAGAAATATACGAAAACTGTTGACAATGCATAGAATGCACCACCCTAAGGCAGATACAGAACGACTTTATCTGCCAAGAAAAGAGGGAGGCGGTGGACTTTTACAACTGGCAATAACAATGAAGATTGCTACAATTGGCCTAGACACCTACCTGAAAAACCCTGAGGACTGGATGTTAAAACTTGTCTCGAAACATGAAAACAAGAAAGCATCATACTCAGTCACAAAACAGGCAAAGGAATATCTAAGTGAATTCCGAATACAACCAATTTCGGAATTAGAGATAGACATACAAGAAACAAGCACAGAAAAAGCTAGGCGCATGAAAACCCGTGCCAAAACTGCGGCCTTAGATATTCTGAATAATAAATGGCAAGAAAAACCTCTCTATGGCAAATACCCAAAGAGAGCGAATAATGCAGATATCGACAAAGCCCTGACCCATCAATGGCTAATGGCCTCTGGCTTAAAATCTGAAACAGAGGGGTTTATCATAGCAGCTCAAGATCAATGCCTACCAACAAGAAACTACCAGGCCAACATATTAAAGATCAGAAGCAGTCCAACGTGTCGTGTATGCAAGCAACAAAATGAAACCATTGACCATGTGATCTCCAAGTGCAGTCTTCTAGCGCCTACAGAGTATCTCAACAGGCACGATAGAGCTGCACAATATATTCACTGGGTAATCTGTAAAAACCTGGATTTGCCCCATGAAAAAAACTGGTGGGAACACAAACCATCCCCAGTGCTTGAAAATGACCACATCTCACTCCTCTGGAACTTCGCCATTCAAACTGACAGAAAGATAGATGCAAATAGGCCAGACATCATATTGAAAGACTTCAAACAAAGAACATGCCTCCTCATTGATATGACTGTCCCAATCGATATAAACGTATCTGTCAGGACCTACCAAAAACTGAGCAAATATAAAGATCTTGAAATAGAAATCAGCAAAATGTGGAAGCTGAAGACTAAAACAATACCTGTTGTCATAGGTGCCCTGGGAATGATAGCAAAAGGGGCAGATAGCTACCTAACTCAGATACCAGGAAACCCAAAAATGGCAGAAATTCAAAAGATAGTGCTCATGGGAACTGCTCATATCCTACGCAAAATACTTTCTATGTAATCTCAAGGTTTAAAACAAACATAATTTTCGGTTTAAAATTAAAAAAAAAAAAAAACTTTTTTTTTTAGACATTCATTAGTACAACACCTCCACCCACCCCCCAAATATATGGCACACTAGGCATAACAACAACATGAACTTCCAACCCTGTTGTCTCTTGAGGTCTCTGGGTGAGACTTGGAGCCAACTTGTACAAATATAAAGCAAAAGTCAAACATAGAATAATAATAATAATAATAATAATAATAATAATAATAATAATAATAATAATAATAATAATAATAATAATAATTCACCTCTGGAAACATGAGTGTTTCGTTCAACATCCTTAAACAACCCTTATTCAGGGACCTTTCGAGTGGGATGGGTTACTCGACCTGAAGAAAATTCTAACTGGGCCCCACCTGCAAGGTCATGTACTGTTTATCTTGATATGAGATCACCATGTCGCGCACATATGGTTGTGATGCATGTGCCTGGTGTACCCTTATCAGACGGGTAGTCATGATGGCTATACTGGGCTTCGTATATTTTACCCCTGTGTCTTTGATGGCATGCACTGCTCTCTCACTCAATAATAATAATAATAATAATGATAATAATAATAATAATAATAATAATAATAATAATGATAATAATAATAATAATAATAATAATAATAATGATAATGAAATAATAATAATAATAATAATAATAATAATAATAATAATAATAATAATAATAATAATAATAATAATAATAATATTTTCTATTAAAGACACAAGACCTGAAATTTTGGGGGAGGGGCCTAGCCAATTACACCGACCACAGTGTTTCACGTGTACTTAATCTATCGATCCCGAGAGGATGAAAGGTAAAGTCGACCACAGCGTAATTTGATCTCAGAACTTAGCGACAGGCGAATTAATAATAATAATAAAAATAATAATAATAATAATAATAATAATAATAATAATAATAATAATAATAATAATAATAATAATAATAATATGCGGATATAAATGTTACGGTAAAACGATCAGCCACCTTTTATATATGGATGACCTAAAACTATACGCTGCAAATGACAAACAGCTGGAAACACTATTAAAGACAGTTCATGGATTTACCAAAGAAATAGATATAAAATTTGGATTAGAAAAATGCGCCAAAGTAACCATGAAAAGAGGAAAACTAGTTAAGAGTAACAACATCACACTAGATAAAACCAATGAAATAAAAGAATTAGACCAAAGTCAAACTTACAAATACTTAGGAATCCATGAACTAGATAAGACACAACACACACAAATGAAAGAGAAAATAAAAAAAGAATATTATAGACGAGTTAGATCAATACTAAACACAGAGCTCAATGCTAAAAACAAGATAATAGGTATCAACACTTTAGCTGTCCCAGTTATAAGTTACAGCTACAATATCCTTAACTGGACACGAAATGAACTGACCAAAATAGATAGGAAAACAAGAAAATAATGACAGGATCTAGGATGCATCACCCAAAATCTGACATAGAAAGACTATATATACAACGTATAGAAGGTGGTAGAGGCCTTATACAGCTGGAAAACTACTATAAAATAACCACCATAGGACTGCAAAAATATCTACTTCAGAAGGAAGGAAAACTGATCCAGATAGCGGCAAAACACGAGCAAAACAAAAACTGTTCTCAGTATTTAAGGAAGCTGACAAATACAAACAAGAAATCATACCACCTAATAAACATGAAGAAGAAGAAGAAGAAGAGAAAAACAACAAAAGCTATAAAACAAATGAAATCCAAACTAAAAATAGAACAGCAACGAACCATGATAAAACGATAGCAAGAAAAGCCCCTTCATGGTAAATACTGCACTAAACTAAACGCAAAAGAAATAGACAAAGAAAAATCCCAGCAATGGTTGAGAAGCTCAGGACTCAAAGCAGAAACAGAGGGATTTTTAATTGCAGCACAAGACCAAAGCCTCCCCACCAGAAATTACCAAAAACATGTAATGAAAAGAAATATTACAAGTAACTGCAGAATATGTGGAGATGGACAAGAAACAATAAATCATATTATCTCTAGCTGCCCAGTCCTGGCTAAGAAGGAATATATTCACAGACATGACAGAGTTGGAACCTACATACATTGGAAGCTATGCCAACATTATGGAATAACAACAGAAAAAAGATGGTATAGGCACACACCAGAAAAGGTCACAGAAAACGAGAAAGCAACCATACTCTGGGATATGCCGATACACACAGACAGAGAAATTAAGGCCAACAGACCAGATATAGTTGTCAGAGACCATGAAGAAAAAAAATGCTTTCTAATTGATGTATCAATACCGGCAGATGACAACGTGTCTCTAAAAGAAATGGAGAAACTCTCAAAATACAAAGACCTGGAAATAGAGGTAACTAGAATGTGGAATCTGAAAACAGAAACAATTCCTATCATAGTAGGTGCATTAGGCATGATAAAAAAATATTCAGACAAATACATAACAAAAACACCAGGACTTACAAACACATATAACATACAGAAAATTGCACTACTAGGCACTGCACACATCCTACGCAGAACACTTTCCATACAATAACCATCAGAGCATCACAAAAAATTACAGCATATACCCAAGGCACACAGAGCTGCGCTCGGTAGTGAAGTGAAGGCACGCTATAAAAATAAAACTACTGAATAATAATAATAATAATAATAAAATTATTATTATTATTATTATTATTATTATTATTATTATTATTGTTATTATTATTATTATAAACTCATACACTAGATACCGCCAAAAAGGGAAGAAAACCCCCCACAACATGTGCCATAGAAGTCTGATACCCAACACCTTGCACTGCACAAGCAACACACAGTACAAAAACTAATACAACAGAAAACTCAAATGAAACCCATAACAAAACATACTGATGCAATACAATATTCCCTAAAGACAAAAAACATGAAGTATACATCTCACCAGCACAAAAGTAGAGCAAGTGATACAATAGAAAGTTACTTGAAACTATCAGATGTCGAATAAAAATAGTGGTGATGATGATGGTGACGAACGTTACCTTACCTCATTTTATAAGAGACAAGATTTTGCGTATAAACTATGAATGTAACAGTAAAAATGAGGTTAAACCTTTAAGGGAAGGCCTCTCGCTAGGTAGTGGTTCAGTAAAGATGCAGACTGACCACAACTGTTATCCTAAGACAGCATCATCAGACAATAGAGTAAGGATGAGGAAGTGGATCAGCGAAGAAAACAGAATAGTGATGCAGTGCTACATAGAAAGTGAAACTAAAAGAAGGGGTTATAGAAAACGGATGTTAACACATTGGTTGGAGCAGGGTATGTTTATAGTGACTGAGCAGAGAATAGTATATCAACCTAATGCTATTAGGAGAAGAAAGTGGATGACAGCATTGGAGGTAGAAGAGATCACAAGAAAACTGGAAAAATGAAAGACCAGGCAGTAGGAAAGACAAACAACAACATATAAGATACGGTTCAAGCCCAAGAAGATCCTATAAAAAATAATAATAGCTCTATCGATGAGGAAGGGACAACTGTAACCAGTGATTTAAGTGATTTAAGTGAGGAAGATCAGAAGATAAGATTTTAGATGAGTTGCAAAAGGTCATGATTAAAGAAGAAAGAAAAAGATTACCAGCATTAAAAGGCACCAACTAAAGGAAGCTGCAAAAAATACTACGAAAGTAGATTCTTTTATCAGTAGGATAGATACTAAAAATATAGGAGACATTAACTTATTGCTGTATGCAAGATGGGTAGTAGTTACTAGAAGATTAGATATTCCACAAAGAAAGATTAGAAAAGAGAAAACGAGAAAACGGAAACTACAAAATAAAGTGAAGACTTTAAGACAAGATCTGAGTAGAATAGAAGCCTGGAAACTGAACAAGTTAGGAAACACAAGATCTAATTCTTCTGCTGAGAAAAGATACTTAGTCAAAGAGAAAGGATTTGGAACAGTCATAGAAGAATTGAAACGGCGTATCATAGCAGTAGTAGGTAAGCTTTCCAGATATAAGAAAAGAACAGATCAGTATCAACAGAATGGATTATTTGAGATAGACCAGTCAATCCTAATAGAGATGCAGTATGTTAAAGAAAGTAAGAGAAGTAGTGAGTGAGCCAGCTCAGTATTAAGAAAGGCAAAGGCGGCTACCATTTCAGAAATTGCAAGGAAAAAATTAATCATTTGCTCTACATGAAGCTTTTTAGTAAGAATGAAAAACAGATAGATTCCTTAATAGAGAAAAACTCTTCAGCAAAGATATAGGCAAGGAATTTGGCATAGATAAGTGTGCAATATTAGTCATGAAAAGGTAGTCAACAGTGAATGCATCCAATTTCCAGATGGCCAGACATTAAAATCACTGAAAGAAGGAGAAACTTATAAATATCTAGAGGTATTAGAATCTAACAGAGTACTAACTATAGAAATGAAAATGAAAATTGAGAAAGAATTCATGAGAAGTGTGAGGAAGCTAATGAAGTCGAAATTAAATGGTCCGAATCTAGTGAAGGTTGAAATAGTTGGGCAGTATCATTACTTAGATAGTCAGCAACTTTTGTAGATTGAACAAAAACTGAATTAGCAAAATTAGACAGATGAGCTAGGAAAGAATTCAATATGAACGGAAAACTCCACCCAAGGACAGAAGTAGTAAGATTATACTTACGTAAAAAGGAAGGAAGAGGGTTAATATCAGTAGAAGACTGTGTGGAGTTAGCAAGAGCAAATAGTGGTAGTGAGACATGGCTATGGTTGCAGAAAGGAAGGCAGAAAAGAGAGACAGAAAGTATGTTAGTAGCAGCACAAGATCAAGCATTAAGGACTAATTGGATAAACAGATAGACAAAAACCAAGTAGATTCCCAATGCAGGTTATGCAAATCAAAGAGGAAAATGTTACTCATATAGTAAGTGAATATAGATGCTGATACAGAAAGAATTCAAGAAAAGATAGGACAACCTAGGAAGAGTAATCCACTATGAGTTATGTAGAAAGATAGGATTTGAACATACTGATAAATGGTATGAACATGAACCTAGTAAAGTACTAGAAAGTAAGAAATATAAGATTGTGGGACTTTAACATTCAGACTGACAGAATAATAGAAGATAGGCCTGGTATAGTAGTAGTAGTAGTAGTAGTAGTAGTAGTAGTAGTAGAGATAGAAGGTGCCAGATAATTGACTTTGCAATCCCATAAATTATTCAGTGTCACAGAAAATAATTTACATCTTTCTGGAGTTCGAAGACACAAAGCAAAGCCATGATTAGTAATTGATAAAATACGCTTTTATGAACTAGTTTTGTTTCAAGAAGAGTCGATAAGTAATATAATCGACAAAAACTATATCAAACAATTCATAGCAAATTTTTGGATGAGCAGTACCGTGTCAAAACATGCACATAAAAAACATATAGCATAAAGATGATGTTAAGCAGGCAATAAAAACTAGCATTAATCAGATTAAATAACGAAAAGTATACATACATGCACACATGCACACACACACACATGCATATATACATGCATGTATATATATATATATATATATGTCTGTATATATGCGTGTGTGTGTGTGTATACATATGTCTGTATATATGTTGTGTGGACGCCCCCAGACGATGCAGTAGGCTAGCCCAATACGCAGATATAGAGGGAGAAGCCTAGACGTTAAGATTAGTAAAAGGAGAGTAGAGCAGAGTGTAGTGTTGAGTAGAAGGCATCCGAACGTGTGACATAACAATAGCGACGAGGATTTCGTAGCTCACACAGCCACTGTGCAGTATTGCGATATAACAGTGGCGACGAGGATTTCGAATAGTACCGAAATGGAAGAGTTACTGAAAGCAGTTGTAAAACAACAAGAGCAGCAGCAGCAGCACAACTACAGAAGTTAACAGAATTGTTACTGCAGTCGAGAAATACGACAGAATCATTTTCAGCAGATGGTGTTGCAAATTCCATAGAAGAATTTCACTACAATCCGGATGAGGGCACTACTTTTGCTGCATATTATAGACGATACGAAGACATATTCCGAGAGGATTGCTAGGGATGGTCTAGTGAAAGAGAGGTAAGGCTCCTCTTGCGAAAGCTTGCTACTCCGGAACACGAAAGTTTTTGTAACTTTATTTTGCCGAGAAAGCCCGCGGAATTGTGTTTTGATGAAACGGTAAATATTTTGACTACTATTTTTAGCGAGAAAAGTTCGCAGTTTAACATTCGATGGAAATGTTTAAATTTAAAGAAAAACGAGTCCGATGATTTTGTAACATATGCCGGTATGGTTAATTAGGCTTGAGAAAGGTTTAAGCTGGAAGAATTACCGCCAGATATGTTCAAGTGCCTAATATTCGTTAAAGGGCTAGTGGCAACGGAAGACGCGGAAATTAGAAAAATAATATTATTAAAACTGAATCAAGATATGAAACTAACTTTGCAGAATGTGGCTGAAGAATACCAACAAATAATAAACCTTCGATATGATACAAGAAAGATAAAAGACAAGAATAATAATGTACAAATGTGTACAGAAAGTATAGAAAGAAGGAAACATTTAAATTCAAAACGGTAGCTATGGTTGCGGAGATATTGCCCCTTTGAAGATAAACCTGTTTTAAGTGTGGTAAAATTGGACATATACTGACGAAATGCCAAACCTGTTTTAAGTGTGGTAAAATTGGACATATACAGACGAAATGCCGGTCAAAGAAAATGGTAAAACAGAAGAAAATTATACCAGACAAAAACGAACATTTGTGTTGGTAGAAATAAATGGGTTTCAGACCAAAATGCAATTAGATACCGGTTCAGACGTATCGATAATAAATACGGCAACATCGAGTAAGATAGGCAGGCCGTTGTATAAAAAAAAACTACTAGGATAGCCTACGGTGTGTCAAGGGAACGAGTTCAATTCTTGGGCGAAATTTCACCAGAAATAAAACTTAAAAACAGGACGCGGAAATGTAAACTAATGGTATCTAAGAATACAATGAATCTGTTCGGGGCAGATATAATGGAAGGATTCGACCTGTCGGATCTATCAATGAATACATTATGTAAGAAGGTGAATGCGTCACAGTCCGTGTCAGAGAAAGCATCGGAAAAAATGAAATTAAAATTGAAAAAGATGTACCCTGATATTTTTTCGAAAGAGCTCGGTATGTGTAAAAAAATTAAAGTAAAGTTTGAGTTGAAAGAAAATGCGGTGCCGGTGTTCAAACCGAAAAGGAATGTACCTTTTGCGGCATTAAATCAAGTTGAGAAGGAATTAAAAAGATTGGAAGACATGGAAGTAATTGAAAAAGTAGACTACTCTGAGTGGGCGGCTCCTACGGTACACATAGAAAAGAAGGTCAATGAGGTAAGAGTATATGCGGACTTCTCAACTGGTCTTAATGATTGTTTAAGAAGTTACAATTATCCGCTTCCAAACCCAGAAGAAATATTTGCTAAATGCAATGGTGGGAAAATTTTTCCATGCTGGATTTGTCAGAGGCCTACCTCCAATTACTGGTAGATGAAGAATGTGCTAAAGTATTAACGATCAATACTCATAAAGGTCTGTACCGTTTCAAAAGACTGCCATTTGGGGTAAAGGTCGCATCAGCAATATTTCAGCGAGTGATGGATACTATGCTAGCAGATTGTGAGTTCGCGGTCTCATACTTTGATGACATATTGATCAAAAGTGAATCAAAGGACCAACATATTGAACATATAGAAGAGGTTTTCAAACAAATATGTGATTACGGGTTTAAAGTAAGGGAGGATAAATGTGAATTTTTCTTGACAAAAATAAAGTACATAGGAAAGGTGATTGATGAAAAGGGACGAAAACCAGACCCTTCTAGGATCGACCCGATAAAAAAAAATGCCTGCTCCCACAAACAAAACAACACTACAAGCATTTTTAGGTTTGGTAAGTTATTACCAGTTGTACATATCTAAAATGTATGAGCTAAGTTACTAAAGAAGGACTCGAAATGGAGCTGGACAAACGAATGTCAGAAATCATTCGAGGAATTAAAAAAGTGGTTACCATCAGAGTTATCATAAACTCATTTCGACCCAAATCTGAAAATAATTATGGCATCGGATGCCAGTGAATATGGTATGGTGCTGTGATATTGCATAAATTTAATGATGGTAAAATCAAAGCTATTGCACATGCATCGAGAGTTCTATTACCAGCGGAAAGAAACTACAGCAAGATTGAAAAAGAGGCGTTATCATTAATCTTCGCAGTAAAAAATCCTTAAATTCTTACATGGGAGGAAGTTTACACTGCAAACGGATGACCGACCGCTATTGTCTATTTTTGGTTCGAAAAAGGTATCCCAACGCACTCGGCAAACCGCTTACAGCGCTGGGGGACTACTCTGTTGAAATACGATTTCCAGATGGAGTTTTTGCTATCAATGAAAATGGAACACGCATTTTCACCGAGAAAATAAAATTGATAAATTCGGGTTTAAAAATTTCAAAAGGGGGAGATGTTGTGTGGACGCCCCCAGATGATGAAGTAGGCTAGCCCAATATGTAGATATAGAGGGAGAAACCTAGATGTCAAGAGTAGTAAAAGGAGAGTAGAGTAGAGTGTAGTTTTGAGTAGAAGGCATCCGAACGTGCGACATAATATATATGTATATATATATATATATATATATATATATATATATATATATATGGGAAAAAAAGTCAAGGTAGAAAATGCTAAAATAATTTTAGAAAAAGCATTTCAGTACCGGTTTCAGTCATTGAGACTTTTTTAACTGTAACAATTAAATAATTAAATTTAGAAAAATTAAAAGAAAAGTTTTTTTAAAAGAATATTTTAATAGTGTTCAAATAGAAGTGACATTTTCCTTGTTTCTGCCTGTCTATGTCTCTCTTGTTTACTCCTGTGGGTTCGAGGTCCTTGTGAATTCTTGGTAGGGAAGAAAAAGAAGAAAAGACGAAGGAAGAGGAAGAGAAGGGGAAGAATAATAATAATTTGGGAGTGCCATGATAGTAGTATTTTGAATGGTCAGTGGATGATAGCAATCGCTGTTCAATTCATGAAAATATTTCGTTTGAATGTTTTGTTTATAGAATTTGCGTAAAAAGCATTAGTGATAAAGTGAAGAAGAAGAAGAAGAAGAAGAAGAAGAAGAAGAAGAAGAAGAAGAAAGAGAAGGGAGAATAAGAATGAATGTATGTAGTGTGAAAGTAGTAAGGTGTTAAATGACTTAAAATTGGCACGTTATGGATTATAGCAGTGATTGGGACTGGTTTTTTTTTTTTTTTTTTTTTTTTTTTTAATTCTTGGGAATCTCTTGAGTGTATCATTTTTAATATTTGTCGAGGTGGATATGTCGTTTGTCGTAGATGCGTTCAGAAGGGGCCTGTATTTTGTAATAAAGAGAGTTTCTTTACTAATTCGTTGGCTCCAAGTTGTATCGTCCCTGAAAAAATCTGAAGCTCGGATTTTTGTTGTTGGCGCAAATGTCTATGTGTTGGCTGAATGCTATTTTTCTGTTTTGGGGAATTTTTATCTGGGATCTGTGCAGAGCCATTCTTTTACATAGACTATTTTTTGTTTGGCCTATGTATTGCTCTTGTCATCCAGAGCAGGTTAGTGTGTATATCAGGTTCTCCGACGCATATGTGAAGTTGCTTTTCACTGTGAAACGTTGTCCCTGTTTGAAGGAGAACTCTGATCCTTCAATTAGATAATCGCATATCCCACAATTGGGTCTTCCACATTTTTTTACTGACGGCATCTGTGTTGTTGAGTGTATTTGGGCTTGTGTTAGGAGATTTTTCATAGATTTGGGCTGTCTCTTGCTTTTTATGATGGTGTGTGTTTGGAGGATTAAGTTCATTCTGTGGTCCTTTTTTAGCAGGGGTATGTTTTGGAGGATGGTGTCGAAGGCTTCATTGTTGAGAGGGTTGTGTGTGGAGATGTATGGTAAGGCTTCTGGTTGTAAATTTTTCTTTAATTTGGAATGTCTGAGTTCCTGGATGTTGAGTTGAAGGGCAGGTTGAATGCATATGTCAATTAGTGAAGGTGGGTAGTTCCTGGTGATGAGTGTATCTTTTAGTTCGTGTAGTCATGTGTCTCTGGTGTTTGCATTAGAAACTATGGTACATATCTTTTTTACTAGGTTGAAGGGGATATTCATTCTGATGTGTCTGGGGTGGCACGAATTGAATGGAAGATATTGCTTGGAATCCGTAGGCTTATAGTATATATCTGTTTCTATTACGTTATTAGATTTCTTAATGAGGATGTCGAGGAAAGGGAGTTGTTGCTGGCTATATTCCATCGTGAACTGGATGTTTACGTCAAGTCCATTTAAAAGCGCTTGGAATTCTTTAAGTTTCTCTATATTTTCATGCCAAAGAATGAAACAGTTATCCAGGTATTTCTTCCAGTTATTTTCTATGTAGAGGGAGACAAGGCTGCCGTATCTTTCTAGAACCTTACGATAAAGACTGATTTCTAGATATCCCATGACTAGGTTAGCAAAGGAGAGGGCCATTCGCGTACCCATCGCAGTCCCTGATTTTTGTCGGTCGAGGTTGTCTTTGAAGGCGAAGTAGTTATTTTCCAGGATGAATTTTAGCCCTTCTATCACGAATTCTTTTTTGATGCGATGTGGGAGTTCGTTGGCGTAATTCTCTAGTCAGAATTGAATTGCCTCTATTCCTAGATTGTGGGGGATATTGGAATAGAGGTTGACTACTTCGAAGGATACTAGTAGGGTGTTTTTGCTTATTAATTTAGGAAGGTGATTGAGCATATCCAAGTCGTCCCTTTTATAGCTTTTGACATGTTTGAGGAATGGTTTTAAGAGGGTATCTAAAAAGTTACTGAGGCGGTGGGTTTCGCATGCGGGACCTGCTATTATAGGTCTCAATTTGAGGTCATTAGGAGTAGGTACTTTAATTATTTTCTCTGTGGCTATCTTGCATGCGTTACTTATTTTCTCACTTTTGTGTGTCTTGGGAATACCGTAGAATTGGCTGGTTTTGCCTTTGAAATTGGTCATATAGTCATATTCTTTGTCGGTGAGCCCTTCTTTGTATGTATTTAACATGGATTTTAGTTCTCTCATTATTTTTTGCTGACTGTAGTACTGGGCTTTTTCATAATGTGTCTTCCAACATAGATAGTACTAAAGTTATATAAAATATCGTGTCCATTAAGACAACTGCACTCCTTTTATCGGCCTCTTTGATTGTTATTGTTTTGTCATTTTTTAATTTGTTCAGCTCAGCCCATTCTTTTTTGCTGAAGTTTGGTTTGTGTTTTTGTTTGTGTATATGTTGATATGGGTAATTCGAGATGTGTTCAAAGAAATGATCAAATGTTTTATTCTTACCTTTTGAGGGGGTGTTGTTACTCCTATTTCTGACCAACGATTCGTCCACGTTGTATTTGTCGTATAGCTCCTCAGCAAGTCGTAATTTTCTACAGAATTCTGCGATGTCTTCTTTCATTTCATTGTAGTTGGGGTGTTGTGGGGTAGGCGTAAACTTAAGTCCTTTGGAGAGTATATTGATTTGGTTTGCTGTTAGTTCATTGTGAGTTAGATTGATAATTTTTATCACTTTTGGTTCCTCCTGTCTGTTTGGTGCTATCTTTTGTCTCTGTGTTTGCGTATTGGGTCTAAAAGATGATTGCGGTGGTTGGGACGGTAGCTATTATGTAGTTGTTCCTTGTTGTTGCGGGGTGCCCTATTGTGATTTATGGTGTGTTTTCTTGGAACAGTATTGAAAACTGTGTCCCAATATCCCATATTTGGGTGTGGCGTTTTAGAGGGCCGTCGTTGGTAGTTATTGCGTGTGGTGCGGGTTTGTTGTGCATGGTTGTTTCGCAGGTTGTTGGAACAAAAATTTCGTTGGTAACTCTTTTTGTGGAGGAGGAGGTTGCAGCATCTATCCTGTGGGTAGTGATTTATCCTTTACTCTCGATATTGTATCTCTGGTGTCTTACAAAGTTAGGGTTAGGTCTTGTATTCTTTTTTTGGTAGAAGTAATGGTTCCGATTTTTAGACAGGTGTGTATCAGTGTTTGAGTGTTGTTTTGATTTTCTTATTTTCTGGAAAGGGTTGTTGGAAGCGT